>NC_058410.1:15221269-15251043 GCF_002201575.2 Neomonachus schauinslandi | reverse complement strand
CCCCCCCCCCCCCCCCCCCCCCCCGCCTTGAGAAAGCACATACTGGAATGCAAATGAATGTCAACAATGGTCTTTTAAGGATAACTAATCTAATGTAAATTTTATAGGAATTTTATGTTATACATTTATATTTTCTAATGAAAAGAAACTAATCTATAACCTTCAGTTCAGAATCCAACAGATGTTCTATTTTGAGAACTGTTGCTCTAAGTGATTTTCTTTTCTGTATTGATATGTACAAAGGATTTTAACAGGTAGCTAAATGGTGTTTGAAAAGCATAGTTCATTCTGACAAACTAATTGAAGGATTTAATTAGTTTAGACAAAAATATTTTACTTTCAAGATGTTTAAACTGTTCAAAACATCTTATTAAAGAATTTATCTTTTGCCAGAAACCATAATAAAAATAATAAAAAGCTAATAAAACCCCAACATTGCATTAATATATGTGATTGTTCTTTCTGTAAGTGAATCTTGTTGAAATTTTGTTTCTTAAATCAAAATTAAATACTGTACATGTTTGCTAAAATATGCCGTCTTCTACGTATTCTGCAGAAATTAATCTCAGGCAAATTTGCATATTCAAATTATTTTACGGACTAACTCACATGTATAAGGAAGATGGGAAATAGTTAAGATCCTTTATTTCAATAGGTTTTAAAGCGTTGATTATGAAAATTTTGATTTTCTGTCTTCCCTAAGACTGTTTAGGGCTGCATCTCCTGCCCTAAAGATGTCAACCTGCACTTAGAGATTCTAGAAAGCCCAGTAGCAAGATAGACTCCTTCACCTTCTCCTCTACCATTCTCACTTCCAGAAAACCAGCCTCTCCTAAGTCTTGAAGAGTAGACAAATCCAATATGTTAAAAAACAATCTTTTAAAATACATACTCTGTAAAGCACAGCTGACTTTGTAAGCTATTAACATTTTTAATATTATTTCCTTAATTTCAATATCACTTAGCACATTTTCTACTTCAGAATGTTTATGTCCGTGTAAATAAGACAAAACACTGCATGAACTCTTAACTGGCTGCAGGAAATGCCAGACAGTTTATGGAAAGATCAGATAACAGAAAGAACGGCCTAGGAGTTGGAGGGAACTAAGCTAAGCGTCTGCAGGTTAGTGAAGTCAGGAACCTAATTAATCAGTGACAAGAAATGCAGAGCCGGTTGTTGAGTCAATGGCTGAACGAGAAAGTTACGGAAACGCTCACAGAAGACATGTCCTCAGTCCTGCTCTTAGCTGTAACTAATTTTGGATTAGCAAAATTTATGTGCTGAATGAATGCTTTATTTTTTTTTTCCAACTCGACATGCCCGCCTAGATTTCAAACTTTATTAGCAGTGAAGAGAAAATCAGCTGGGTTACATAAAACATTTTCGGGCAGATTAACAAATTACTTACTCCTTGTTGAACGTCTGTCCTGACCGAAGGGCTAAGAAAGTTAGAATCAGGCCTCGTGTGGAGAAAGCAAGGCCACCCCCTCCTCTATTTTGTGCAGATTTTCCACTCCTAGTCAAATGGTGGTGCTAGTTCTTTAGTTTTGAGTTGCTGCATTTCCTAATTTCATGGTCATAACAGCCTCCTGTCTCCTGCCTCAGAACGGATTTCACCAAAACTGAAAATGCAGTCTCCATGCTCAGAAGCTCCTTAACGGGTTCGGAAGGTTAGTCTTCCTTTCTCTTGCCCATTCTGTACCAAAAGAAAACAGTCTTTGAGTGACATTCTTCTCCTCAAGTAGGTACTCCTATTTCTTTTTCTCAACGTAAGTTTTTCCTTTTTGCTCTATGTGCTATTTACCAGCATGATGTAACTTCAGAGCTTCCCTCTCATGTTAAAAGATGTTCATTTTTCTCTTAATGCTCCAGGGATATTTTGCAAAGTTGCTGGCAAGCACTTACGGCGACATTAAAATGTTGAATCTAAACTTGGTACAAAGTGGAAACTCACTTTTGGAATAATATTCAGCTGAGTCAGAGGGCAACACAACCACCCTTTTCTCAGCACAGCGCTGACAGGCTGTCTGCCTGCCTCAGATATAACGTATACTTGTTGGATCCAGCGCTCGCTAGGAGGTACTGTATTGTTGAAATGTGTTGGAATGTTAGAAGTTATTAATTGGACGCTTCACAGGCTAGTATGAACGTACTACCTGTTTGCTTAATCTTTGGTGGCGTAACTTATGTTGAGTTTGAACGAGGTAGTCTGAACAAGCCAGTATTTGTTTCCCGAAGGCAGTCCAATTTTCTGAAAAGCTATGCAGTCTAGTAAAACAAAAGTGAGACAGCCGGTCTTTAAATTGCCCTGTGATTTTAGTTAGACAAGTTCCTTTTGAGTCCTGTGGCCTCAGTTTGCTCTCACGTGAAAAAAACTAGCGGTCATTTTTCTGCAGCTGGATGGTGTGTACGTTAGGTGCCCCCCACAATGTGGCACCGGGCTACTTGAATAATGATGTGGCAGTCACAAAAGACAGGGCAGGATACTTTCATTTTGGTTAGAGGAATGCCACACGTTTCAGGAAATGTGTGTTGAGTTGTAAGTTTCATGCTCTGTCAAGAGGGTAACCAGCTTTTGTTCTCTCGGACATGCTCGTAGAAGCCAATGAGACCTTTTTTTTTTTTTTAAATAAGGGTTGGGCTTTATCAGGACTTGGGATCATCCCACTGATTTCTGTCCAAATTTCTGTTGGTGCTATGGGCCAGATCTAATAGGCTTGCCCAGCAACTCCACACACGAGGTTGCTGGGAGAGTCATCTGGTTTTGAATGTGATACATATTAATGTTATATATGATATATGTTAATGTTGAGAGTGAAATTATGACTATGAGATAGACGTGTTTGAATTTGATCTTAGAAAGCTCTGAGAGCCAAAAGAAATGAAACTGGATGGGAACTTCTGAGACCAAGGGTTCAGAGCCCATTTCTGCTCTATACAATTCCTTCCTAATTTCTCAAAAGCAAATGTTTGCTCCCATTTTGTGACTAGCTTATGAAGATTGCCCACTAGGCTTTGACATGCATGGATATAATACTCCAGAGATTGGAGGCAATGCTGTAGAGGTTGTTAGATTTTCAAAGAAATTAGGAATAAAAAACTGTAGGTATCAGAGACATAACATGTAGGGAAAAGGTGCAAAATCTTGATTATAAATAGAAGGTCATATTTACCACCAGGGTATTTTTCTTAGACCCTTGCAAGTATTTGTTTTGTTTTATTGCTCTTGACACTCAAGGAAAGGGATAAAGCTCATGCGTCTTGAACTTGCCGCAAGAATAGTCAAAAAAATGATCTTTCATTTAGATTAACTCTGACTTTTCATTCAGTTTAGGATTTAGAGCTAGCTACCTCCACCTTCTCCCCAACACTGACTTTAACCTCTATACAGTATAAATATTCATACTGGGTGTCTGCTAAACATTTTTGCATAGTTATCTGTGAGTTCTTGGAGTGTTTGTCTATATTTGTTCAGCCCGGTTGGTCAGAGCAACCTCTCGGGCTTAGGGCCGGGTGGTTGGGCTTCAGTTTGCTTTGAACAGTGAACAGTTCTGCTCCATGGTAGCAGATTGGCTATAAAGAAAAGTAGCCAAGAATGAGAGTGACCAGCTCTGAGTAGACCAGCCACATCATGAAACAGTCATAGCATATGTTTTATTGATGTCGGTTGAGATGTGGTCCTGCCCACCCATCCTTATCAGGGCTGTTCTCCGTAGTTAACCCCCTATGAAGCTCCCTACAGCAGGTGTAATAAAGTGCTATTTTTAAAGGCAGGTCCTTTACATATGGCTTTTGATGATGGTGATGATGATGATGGTGAGTTTGCCTTCCGGGCAGCATCTCAGTAGACTTCCTCTGGTTCATTCCCACCGGACAATAGCAAAATCTTGCACATCAATGACTTTTATGGCTCTTTCTAAGAAGCATAATTTTTCTCCCTGGAAGCATGTGACTCTTTTTGAGGATGAAGAGGCTTGCACTGGCTATTCATCCATAAAAATATTTTGCTAGAAAGCTTATACTTCTGCTTGGGTCTTCCATAGCAGTAACTCTTTGGTGAGGATGCAGACATTAGTTCAGTTCAAATCTCCAGGAGATGTCGGAGTCCAAGCCATAGTGTGCCCTGCCCCCCCCTCCCCCCCCCCCCCCGCTCCCCAACCTATAGGGTTCATCACTCGTCTCAAATGCCTCACCTGCGAAGCCAGGAAAATAAGAGTAGCTACTGGATATAATTGTATGGAATAAGTGAGGTGAAGCTACTCAGTAAACCGCTTGTATTTTTCAGGTGTTAGAAACTCAATATGACAAAGTCATTTAAAAAATTATTTATTTATTTTAGAGAGAGAGAATGAGAGAAAGCATGAGAGTGCACATGCAGGAGGTGGGGAAGGGGCAGAGGGAGAGGGAGAGAAGCAGACTCCCCGCTGAGCCTCGACCTCACAACCCTGGGATCAGGACCTGAGCTGAAATCAAGAGTGGGAGGCCTAACCGACTGAGCCACCCTGGTACCCCGACAAAGTCATTTTTATTGCAAGCATAGTACACTGCCTGGTAATAAGTGTTGGTGGAATGAATGACCACACTCATGGTCGGCACCATAGCTGCTAGGAATTTGTATCCCATCTGGTGGTAACTGGGAACTTGATCTGAAAAAAAAAAAGGGGCAATAAATCCAGCCAGCTGAGTGTACCACCTGTAGAAATGCCACTGCTTTCATGATGAGCACAAGGTGTTGGAAGAGCAGCGCAGACACCTCCAACATCCCTCCCTCCATTCTTCCTTACCTTTGTGTCTCTAAGGATGGCCACATCCCTCTGTGATGAGAGGAGCAACGAAATGGGCAAACTCTTGCTAAGTATGTAAAAACTTGTTTCAAATGCTTCTCATTTGTTTTGATATCAAAAGAAGCATTTTGCTTGGTTTTTGGACTAGGCCCGAGTCTGTTCACATGTAGAGTTGTATGCTAACTTCTTGTTTTGTTTTTTTAAAGATTTTATTTATTTACTTGAGAGAGAGAGAGAGAGAGAAAGCATGAGCAGCAGGAGAGGCAGAAATAGAGAATCTCAAGCAGACTCTGTGCTGAGCATGGGGCCCCACTCGGGCCCGACACAGGGCTCGATGCAGGACTCGATCCCATGACTCATGAGGTCATGACCTGAGCCAAAACCAAGAGTAGGACACTCAACCCACTGAGCTGCCCAGGTGCCCCACGTATGCTAACTTCTAATTCAATGTAATGCCCAAGACTTGGGTTGGTCTGTCACTCAACAGCTCCCTAACAACAAACTTAGTGCCCATGGGGTGGTAATAATAGCAATTATGTTAGCACCTGAGGTTTAGGGAGCCCTTAACTTTGTGTAATACTTTTTATAGGGATTACCGCATTTAATCCTTACAACAACGCCAGATGATAAACAATATTATGACTCCAAGTTTATAAATGAGGAAATGCAGGCTTTGCCAAGTTAGGTATTGTGTCCAGCGTTAGCTTTGTAAGTGACGGTCCTAAGACTTGAAGATAAGCTTTTACAAAACCCATGCTCTCAGCCATTACTTGATACAGTGTTATTCTCTAGGGTTTTTGGTCCATGGGGTCCTTGCCTTGGAGAAGCGAGGTGAGCTTCTGGGGCTGGCAAGAGATAATAGTACACCTCCTCCATGCAGCAGTATCTTCGTCTGTAAAAGGAGAATAATGAATCTGACTTATGGAAGTTTTATGGCTATCGATGAGGTTTGATTAAATAATGCTTTGTAAAAAGTTCAGTTTTGTAAAATATGTTTTTAAATGGAACATAGAAATTCTTAGTTACATGTAAAATCTTGTCACTAAGTGAATGAGAGTAGCTCTGGTGGGGTGCTATGAAATGCTATGAGAGACAGGTCACATGTGTCCTACGGAACCAAGGGTGTGCACAGTGGTGGAAGTATGCGTGGCCAAGCTGGTGAATATGGCAGGCAGGATGGGTGGGGTTCTGGAGGGAGAGTGACTTCAAGAGCCAGCACATTACTTCTCTGAGTAATCCTCCTCTTGGGACTTCCCTGGAGTCTTCCAGGTGCTCTCTGACTTCTTTGAGTAGACAAGTGGCTAGAAGCTGCCCTAACCTTTCTATTCTAAAAGGCACAAGGATTTGTACTGGTCGTACACCTGGAGCTCCATTTTCCTAACCCCAGCCTTCGCGAGCTTAATCTGACTTCACTCTCCTGTTTATGGCTGTCTCTAACTGTCAGTTCTTTGGGGTTTCCCACTAAGAATGGATACAAATGAGGCACAGCCCCTTTCTTGCTGCCTGGAAGACAATACTGGGCCCTTTGTGGGTTACTGCCGATCACAGGGGGGAAGAGACGGGCCATACCAAAATGACAATTCTGGGGAAGATGGAAAGTGTAGCGTTCCTTCCCTTTGCTGGGATAGTATGTTACCACTGGGTTTTTGGCATTTCTTTTTCCTCAGATCTCATCAAACTGTTCTCTTATCACATGGCCAGCAGCTAGCTGACCCCTCTAAACCTACCTCTTCCCGTAGGATGGTTCAGAGGAAGCCCACAAAACCCTTTCACAAGTAGGCAATCTGCATTTCTGAGATGTTTCTTCCCTCTGAGGTCCCTAGAAATGATCTCATTGGGGTGTTTCCTTTCAGAATTTTGATAAGGACACCAGGAAATCCAAGGAAAATTTGAGTTTATCTCACAGAAAACATTAGTCTTTTGTACTCTCATTTTTATTCACTATAGCCAGTCATTTGTTAAGATTCATTTTCTTAAAACCATGTACAGAAAGGTATTTAATAAAGATAATCACATTACATGTAATAATCTATTTAAATATATTTCCCTTTAAAACTATGTGACAATACAGATATACATTTATTTTTGATCTGGATTTTTGAAAATCCTACTTGCGTCAAGTTTATACGAAAATATATTTAGAGATTAGGGTTACTCAGAATCCAGTGTAGTTTAACGTGACACACTCTGTAAAATTCTTTTCCTGTTTTATTTAAGGAAGAGGTAATATTTTAGTGCCCTGTTGTAGTTTACTAAGGTCTGTCCCAGAGTTTCTGCTCCTACACAAACCCAAAGTGCCTCAAGTGCAAACATGGGGTTTTTATTCAGACTTGCACTCCTGTGGCTCGGGAAGTGTTGGGATCTACCAGGGGCTTGGGACACAACTGTTGTGTGTGGTGGAGCCTGGCAGGTTCTTTGACATTAACTATCGGTTACGGTCAGTAACACATAATACGACATAGGACTATTACATCGTAAGTGTAAGGTGCACCCTAGACCATAATGTTCCAGAATGTAAGGCAGTGGAGTAGAATGTGCCGAGTGCTTTGAGAGTGATAAGCACCGAGGTGTGAAAGCCAAAGAGGGGAAATTATTTATGGTTGAGGTGGGCGGGGGCGGGCAGTGACAGGGAGCGGGGGATGGTGAAGGATGGTTTCATATAGGAAGTCTCATGTAGACATCTGTCCATGAGCTTACAGAATGGGTAATGTTTACGCAGAAAGATGTAAGGAAAGGGAAGAAGATGTAAGCAAAGGCATGAGGAGAAGGTTTTGGGGAATCATTCACCAGCTTGTAGGAACACAGGTGAGAAGCATGCTGGGAGGTGGTGTGAGGTGATCTAGGAATGGAGATGTAAATGCCACATCTTTGGACTTGATAGTGCAGTTATTAAAGATTTTCGGGTAAGGCTGGAATGAGATACAAACTTAAGCTTAGGGAAATATTATGTAGATAGATGTTTTCAGACAAAGTGTGAGTACATCAGTTTGGAGGTGATTGGAAAACCTCAAGAGAGGTGTAATACAGTTTAAACAATCTTTTTGGATGTGTTTTCTGAAATCATGATTGTTTATGGTTGTAAGGAAGATTTTGTTCCAAAAGTGACTAGTGGAGAAAGAAGGTTGGGGGTCAAAATATGTTACTCTGCCACCAATATGCTGAGTGACCTTAGTAAACGACTTGCGAGCTCAGTGCTCTGTTTTCCCAACTGTAAAATGGGCATGATAACTACCAAACTCCTATCAAAGATCCTATTGGTGATACAATGTAGGTTACGTGATAGAACTTTGAAAAGTAACACACTTCATATATGTGTAAAATGCTATTAACTTGGAATACTTTTATAGCAAAATTATTTTATTTGGACAAGATATAGATTTAGAAGAAAATTGTTCATATTTCTATTAGACTTGATTAAAATTATTATAGTTTGTTTCTAGTTATTATTTTGGTACTTTGCATTGGGTACTGAATGAGTCTTTTTTTTTTAAATGTATTTATTTGACAGAGAGAGACACAGCGAGAGAGGGAACACAAGCAGGGGGAGTGGGGAGAAGGAGAAGCAGGCTTATCGCCGAGCAGGGAGCCTGATGCGGGGCTTGATCCCAGGACCCTGGGACCATGACCTGAGCTGAAGGCAGACGCTTAACGACTGAGCCACCCAGGCGCCCTGAACGATTCTTTTTTAAGAAGTTTATTGTGGTGAGAACTGTTAACATAGGATCTATCCTCTTAACTAATTTTAAGTGTATAATACATTACTGTTGACTCTAGGTCCAATGTTGTACAGCAGATCTCTAGAGCTTATTCATCTTACTTAACTGAAACTTTACATCTATTGTTTAATAACCCCCCTCCCCCCCGCCCTTGGTAACCACCATGTCAGTCTTTGATTTTAGGCATTTGACTATTTTAGATACTTTATAGAAGTGGAATCATGCAATACTTGCTTTTGTGTGTCTGGCTTATTTCACTTAGCATGATAGTCCTTAAGGTACATAAATGTTGCATGCTGCAGAATGTCCTTTTTTAAGGCTACCTGGTATTCCATTGTGTGTATATACCACTTTTTCTTGATCAGCTCATCTGTTGGTAGACATTGAGGTTGTTTTCACATTAAACAGACTATTTTGAATGGGGTTGCAAGGAACATGGGTATGCTAATAGCTCTTCCATATCCTGATTTCAATTCTTTTGGATATATACCCAGAAATGGGACTGCTGGATCATCTGGTAGTTCTATTTATTATTATTATTATCTTTTTTTTTTTTTTTAGAGAGAGAAAGAGATAGAGCACCGGGGGTGGGCAGGGAGGGGCAAAGGGAGAGGGAGAGAGAGAATCTTAAGCAGGCTCCACGCTCAGTGTGGAGCCCGACTTGGGGCTCCATCTCGCAAACCTGAGATCATGACCTGAGCTGAAAACCAGAGTTGGATGCTTAATTAACTGAGCCACCCAGGCACCTCCTAGTAGTTCTATTTTTAATTTTTTGAAGAACCTCCATAGTGGTTACAGCATTTTGCATTCTCACAGTGTGCAAGGATTCAAATTTGTTCACAACCTCACCAATACTTGTCTTTTGTTTTTTTGGTGATAGCCATCCTGACAGATATGAGGTGATATCTCACTGTGGTTTTGATTTGCATTTCTCTAATGATTAGTGATGATGAGCACTTTTTTATATACCAGATGGCCATTTGTATGTCTTCTTTGGAAAAATGTCGAGTCCGTAGCACATTTTTAATCAGATTATTAGTTTTTTTTAAAGATTTTATTTATTTATTCATGAGAGACAGAGAGAGAGAGAGAGAGAGAAGCAGAGGGAGAAGCAGGCTCCCAAGGAGCAGGGAGCCCGATGCGGGACTCGATCCCAGGACCCTGGGATCATGACCTGAGCCGAAGGCAGACGCTTAACCGTCTGAGCCACCCAGGCGCCCCAGATTATTAGTTTTTATGTTATTGAGTTGTAGAGTTCCTTATGTGTTTTGGACATTAACCCCTTATTGCATAGATAGTATGCAAATATTTTCTCCCACCCTGTAGGTTATCTGGTTGTCTTTTCATTCTATTGATTATTTTTTGCTGTGCAGATGCTTTTTAGTTTAGTGTACTCTTTTTTTTTTTTTTTTTTTTTTTAAAGATTTTATTTATTTATTTGACAGAGAGAGACAGCGAGAGAGGGAACACAAGCAGGGGGAGTGGGAGAGGGAGAAGCAGGCTCCCCGCAGAGCAGGGAGCCCGATGCGGGACTCGATCCCAGGACCCTGGGATCACGACCTGAGCTGAAGGCAGTCGCTTAACCAACTGAGCCACCCAGGCGCCCAGTTTAGTGTACTCTTGCTTATGTTTTTAATTTTTATTTCTTGTTGTTGCTGTTGCCTGTGCCTTTGCTCATATACATGAAATCATTGCCAAGTCCAATGTCATGAAGCTTGTCTTCTATTTTTTCTTCTAGGAGTTATATAGTTTCAGGTCTTACCTTTAAGTCTTTGATCCATTTGGAATTGTTTTTGGTGTGTGGTGTAAGATGACATCAAAGTTTGCTCTTTTACATGGAACTATCTAGTTTTCTCAACGCCATTTGTTGAAGGGATTATTCTTTTCCCACTGTGTATTCTTGACACCACCGTTGAAGCTCAATTGACTGTATACGTGTGGACTTATTTAGGGCTCTCTACTCCGTTCCACTGTTCTATACGTCTGTCTAGGCCAACACCTTACTGTTTTGATTATTGTAGCTTCATAATAAATTTTGAAATCAGGAGATGTGTTGCCACCAGCTTTGTTTGAACAAGTCTTTCAATTCTGAGACCCCATTTCCTCACCAATTAAATGAAGGCATTGGATGTGGGGAGCTGTATGGTTCCCATGCACAGACCATTTTATGATTCTATATTTCTTGCTTTCAGCAATCTCCATTTAGAACGAGTTGAGATTCTATCATAAGAACAATCAAACACACAGGCATCTATGTTGAAAATAAAATAAAGACGTCATCATTCCACTGATTTAGGACTTGAGTTGGAGAAGAAGACTGTGATGTCTCTTGTGGCTGCCTAAATTGCTTTCTGCTCATGGGAGTGGGGGAGCTGAATCCGGTGCCTCGAGGCTAGAGGGAAGGGAGCAGATTGTGTTTTCTATTTTCCTCCTTT
The DNA here is from genome assembly GCF_002201575.2 of Neomonachus schauinslandi. Classification (NCBI taxonomy): domain Eukaryota; kingdom Metazoa; phylum Chordata; class Mammalia; order Carnivora; family Phocidae; genus Neomonachus; species Neomonachus schauinslandi. The sequence continues at coordinate 15,240,107 of NC_058410.1, read as the reverse complement.
AATAATAGGAATAAAAGGCAAGGACATCAATTTAAAAAAAAAAAGCAGACTCACTGGGGTGTGGGGTGGGGGGAAAGTCCAAGCACACTAAGTAATTTAATTTCAGTTACAATAAATCTCAAGTGATGATACTACACTTCTGAGAATGTTCCATGGTGGGCAATGCCTGGGCTTTGCATTTCAAGCCCAGAAATACAGGGAGATGATGATATCATAATATTCAGCATGAAGAACATTGTTCATTTTGGTTTGTTGTTTATACCTCCATGTCATTGAGGCTTCACAAATCAAGCAAAGAGGTACTTCAAATCTACTTTGTGAAGGAAAAGACTCATAGAAAAATGTTTTCTAGGAAAGGAAAAAGTAGAAAGCAAAGGTTTCCCGCTTATGGCATTCATGTTGCCTAAGGAATATTAATGTTGAATATTAATCATTCAGACCAATTCACAAATTACATTCAGACTACGCAGGGCCCTTGCTTTACTTTCTTCACACCATCTGGATTCTATCCATTTTACTCCTCCCTCAGCACTTGGAATAGAAACGAGATTTAAATGTGCCAATTTTCCACTTGTTAGCAACTGTGGTAATATGTTCAGTGGGAAAGGGATTTATACCGTTAAATAGAAGGAGGTTTTTGGATTGTTTAAGGCTTTAATTTGTTGATGGGATTCCTAGAATCTACTACCATCGATATTTGAGGATTGAGTACATTAGACAAGTTTGTAGATTTACAAAAGTGGAGCTAATGAGGGCTGCACTTGATTTTCTTATCCAACCCTTTAGTTCTAAATTTATTGCCAATTTTATTTATCAGACTTATTCTCAGGGGAGTAGTATTTGCTGTGGCCCCAGGGAAACATCTGTGAGCTTAAACCTTAGAGGCAGTTAGCCAGTTAGAACATTTGGCATATGAGGCTTACATTGCAGAAGAGAAAAATTAATCAAGGCAATCTGTAAAAATATTGAGAAGGCAACTAAGAAAAATGTCTTATCACTGACACACTGAAGTACTGAGTTCATGTGAATTAAGAAATGTCAGAATACATAATGAATCAACTAGGAGTGTCATATTATGGCAAATTTGGAAGTTGATGTCAATCTCTACTGCCAGGATTTATGGTAGATTATATAATGGAATCCTGAGTTCTAAGAGATCAAAGGAAAATGCTGGCTCTTTCTTCATCCATTTTCTTAGGTCAAGCCTACCCAGCAAGAAGCCAAGTGGAGTTGAGCAATTATCTGAAGTGGGCAGTAGAGACAGCCAAAACCAGATAAAACACAACCAGAAAGTCACCATGGAGGGAAAATATGGACCGAAAATAGAAGGGATGGGAGTAGAACGTCAAACAATTTGGTCAGTGTCCACAGTTCAAATTCACTGGACAACAGCCAATTCCTTGCTTCATATAATTAGAACTGGGGTTTAAGAAATGAGTTCATTACCAAGGTTGTTGCATGTTTGTGCAAAATTTCTCTGTATCTGTGTTACTATCTATGGCATGTCTAATTCTGAGTATTTCCAGCAATTGCATTTCACTGTTTTGGATTACTGGGTTGAGGTGGTTGAGGAAACCCATATAATCTGTAGATTTACATGGAGAGAAATTGTCTTTTATAGATTAATTGAATATTATATTTAATTAGTCCTCCCCTGCAACTCCAAGCATATGCTTATGAATTTTCCATTGAAAACCCTGGTATTCACTTACTTTATCATTTCCTCATGAAGCAATTTCTGTATCCCCTTGATTTTAGTAGAACATATTAACAAAGTGTACAAGTCCCCTATTATAGGATTTGCATTATTTTTGGTTAAAAAAAAAAGCGTACCAAAACCTTAGATCAGTGTGGTGCTTTTTTCCTTTTATTTGATGTGGAAACCATAAACTACTTACTCTGAGCAGATGTTTTCTAGACCTAAAATATAGTTATCAGCCCATTGGCTCCTATAAATCTGTCCTTCTATACCTGCTAATCCTGAAGACTCCTTAATTCAATGTTAAGCTTCCCATTTGTTGTTTTTTTAATTGAGAAAAAAATTCATAATTAGGTTCACTGCTCTTTCGAATTAAGAAAAATGAATTTTTCACTCTCATATCTTGTTCATTTGAAGCTGTTGTATAGCAGTTTTAAAAAAAGATTTTATTTATTTATGTGACAGAGAAAGCACAAGCCTGGGAGTGGGGCAGAAGAGGGACAGAGAGAAGCAGACTCCCCACTGAGCAGAGAGCCTGATGCAGGGCTGAGTCCAGGACCCTGAGATCATGGCCTGAGCTGAAGACAGAGGCTTAACTGACTGAGCCACCCAGGTTCCCCTGTTGTATAACATTTTAGAAACAAAAAACAGCCCAGGGCCTCTTTTCAATAGCTCAGTTTGATGTTTGAAATCCACAGTGAAAATCACCCATGAATGTTCTCGCAGCACTGCAAGAGAATCTACTGGAATATCTTATAATAAAATAAAAATTTAAGAAGAATTTTTCTTGCAAGTAAGGATTAAGAAACCTGTTTTATAAGTAATAGAATAAAGGCATGTATTGAGTGGTGTTGCAAAATTCCTTACTTGTTCTCTGGAGTGAGTGCTTTTCCCATCCTATTAGCAATGGCTGACTCGGTGGTAAACCCAAACCACACAGCCAGAACAGGTGCAACTCTGCTGTTGAACACATATATGAGAGACTGTGGGCCAGGACCTTTTGCACTGATGACAAATCAATCTACAGAAATGGAAGTAGACCTGAGTCGGACGTACGGACCTGAGTTGGTGTAGCTGATGGTGTTAATGGTGAACAGCTTCCGCCCTGCTTAGCTTTGTAAAAGAATATGATCAAGGAATTTGAGCCGAACAGACAAGCAAAATATTGATTCTTCAGTGCCTATTGATGAATGAGACCACTTTGATCCTTAACCACCTTATTTCATTTAAGTGAGAATCAAACCAGCTTTAACTAAGGAAATCTTTAGAAACCACTTACACCGTCATTTCGCTCCCCATTCAAAACAAAATGAAGAAGAAAGCTAGAAAGACTTAAGCATATAAGCTTCTGCACATTGTCCAGGACTGTAATACCTAATCTTAGCACAGCTCTTTTCAAGAAATGATGTAGGGGCACCTGGGTGGCTCAGTTGGTTAAGCGACTGCCTTCGGCTCAGGTCATGATCCTGGAGTCCCAGGATCGAGTCCCGCATCGGGCTCCCTGCTTGGCGGGGAGTCTGCTTCTCCCTCTGACCCTCCTCCCTCTCATGCTCTCTGTCTCTCATTGTCTCTCTCGCAAATAAATAAATAAAATCTTAAAAAAAAAAATTAAAAAAAAAAAAAAGAAATGATGTAGATATTAATCTGAATTTTGAATCACCACTGAGGTATGTGTGAACATATTAGTTTCTTCTTTCTCTCTCCTGACTTCTTCCATGAATGCATAACACCTAATTTGGCCATTCAGTTTGGAAAATGATTTTTCATTTAATTTCTGTGATTATCAGGCATGTATTGCAGGGGCTTAGCAGGATACCTGATATCTTATGAACACTCCACGTGTGTTTCTTGAGTTGAAGTGAAGGGTACAGTCTATGAGCTTTCACCATTTAAAAAATCCCCTGCATACACTGTGTGGTCAAAGTTTCTTTACATGTTATCGGGGAGGTTAACAAATTTATCTACAACTCAACAATTCACTCACCATAAAGGAAACCCAAACTTTTAAATTTTTTTAAAAGCTCTTTTGTTTAATTCTTTTTCCCTCAGAGCTTTACCATAGCTGTTAGCAAGAGAAAACACATCCCGGAATTGTGCAAGACTGTTGAATCTCAGATCTGTACCTCTGAAACAAATAATGCAATATATGTTAAGAAAAAAAAAAAGAAGAAGAAGAAGAAGGTAGCAGGAGGGGAAGAATGAAGGGGGGGAAATCGGAGGGGTAGATGAACCATGAGAGACGATGGACTCTGAGAAACAAACTGAGGGTTCTAGAGGGGAGGGGGGTGGGAGCATGGGTTAGCCTGGTGATGGGTATTGAGGAGGGCTCGTTCTGCATGGAGCACTGGGTGTTATGCACAAACAATGAATCATGGAACACTACATCTAAAACTAATGATGTAATGTATGGGGATTAACATAAGAATAAAAAAAAAAAAGAGAAAACACATCCCGATTTGAATTTCACAACCTCCTTCCCTTGCCAGTTGTATAGTGCTAACAAGAAACAAAATGTGTGTGTCTAATTTAACCCTAAAGTAGGAGAACATCTTCAGAATATAGACTTTGTATATTCAGTTACCTACCCCAAAACAGAGACATGATTCTTATATTCTCAATCATCAAGAAACACTTCTATTGAATGTAATTATTCAGAGTGACAAGTGATGGTATCATTAGCGGAAAAAAAGCCTATTAGGTGGACCAGTAACCATTTCACTTGTATTTGTGATCACCAAGTAATCACATCATTTTTTACTTAAATGTAAAAGAGAAAAATAACTTACTGACTTTCAAGTCCATTTCTCATTTCCTCCGTAGAGTATTCATTTCTAAACTAAGCAGAAGACTTCTTAAAAAGACACGCATATATTTCAATGAAAGTACAGGTTGTCGTCATTGGCTAGAAGCCAATGAGAGAGGCTGTGTGTTTATTTAGCCGTTTGCAAATCCAGTACCAGGCATGTGATATAAAAGGTTAAAAGCCTCTTTTATTTGTAAATACCATACTATCCTTCAAAATGGTGAAAAGCCCAGGAAATCTAAGTCAGTGGAGTAGTACCGAAAAATATATGTAACCTGCCCGAATTGCAAGGGAGGGCTGGGACATGGGACACAGGTGTGTCTGCCCGTTGGCTACTGGACGAAATCTGACTTCACTAGGGACCAAACCGGCATGTAGCGTTCAGGAAGATAACTTCCCCCTTGTAGACCTGGGCTGTTTTAATGAATTATTTCAGGAAACCCTCGGTTGGACCTCGTCTACCCTGCTGTACAGGAAATGAAGATTTCGAGGCAAAGACTTGATTTGGTGACTAACCAAAATGTTTAATAATGTCACCAGTTCCAGGCTTTTCCACTGTCCTCAACAGTGCAGTGGGACTGGTCAGGCCAGTCTTCCAAGGACGGGGACGGACAACTGTTTCTGGGCACGTGGGAATGTCCCCCTCATCAGCAAGGGCACGGCTGCCTGCAGGCTCTTAGAAGCACTGCACAAACTCCTTTGGCTTAGGGATTTTAAACAGCTCTCGTTCTCTTCCTCAATTCACAGTCTGAGCACCTGTGAAGGAACTGTCACGTGAATCGCAGAACTGCCAACAGGGTGAAGTGCCGGGGCGTCCTACTTGCCCGGAGACCGTGCCTATAGCTGTTTGGCAGCTCAGAGCAGATGGCTAGTTTGGAGAGCAAGGAGAAAGACAAGGAAGAAAAAGGGAGGAAGGAAAAGCTTTTTAACAAATCCAAGTCCTCTCCCCAGCTGGGGCTGAAGAAAGTAGAACCAGTGCAAATCATTGGGAGTTAGGGTCCTACATGGTTTTTGATATTCAGCTTCCTTTCTCAATTTTGTGTGTTTCTACACACTGGTCAGTCTCTGGGTGGTCTCGAGTTTCTCTTTGTACTTTGAGGTCCTGGATTCAAAGTTGATTATTCTGGGAATGCCTAAGGTTGTGTTGTTGCTGGGACTTTGATAAAGGTCGGAAATGAAACCGTGGGGATTCTAGATGCCATGGAACCCGGGGCTTGTTGTGCATCTATCTGAATAACTGTGTCACTTAGGCGATAACACCAGAGTCATACTCCCCCCTTTTTATTGCTCTTCCGTTTGTTAACAGCTCATAACATCAGTGTTTCTGCCACTGAAAGGTATTTGGCTCTATTGATATTAAATGTTGGTCTTACGTAGAAAGAATCAAAGGGCTAAAGAATAAAATACATAAACTATATGTAATTGCTTTGCTAATTAAGGTTTATGTGGTGCCCACATGTAGACATTGATATGTGCATGCATTCTTTCTTTTCTTTCCTCCTTCCTTCCTCCCTCCTTCTCTCCCTTCCTTCTCTCTCTCTTCCTTCCTCCCTTCCTCCCTTCCTTCCTTCCTTCCTTCCTTCCTTCCCTCCTTCACTCCCTCCCTCCCTCCTTCCCTCCCTCCTTCCTTCCTTCCTTCTGTCAACTCTCAAACTACAAATATCAATTCTGCAAAGTCCTATTTCTTTTATGATTTGCTTTGCTCATTCCTAGGGTAGTCAGTTCAGTCAAGTAATTAATATAATGACAGTAATACTACCTCTATATTTATTGATCACATTTTCTGCTAGATATGGTGCTTTGCGCTTTACAGAGAATAGCTTATTTAGTCATTATGATATCTCTAGGAGTGAGTATCATTATACCCATTTTCTAGGGAAGCAGACCAAGTCTTAGAGAAATCAAGTAATTTGCTGAAGATCATCCAGTTGGTAAATGATATAATAAGATTTGAACCTAAAATAGTAAACTCAAGATCTTGGCCACTGTAAATATTGATTTTCAGGTTATATTTGCAAGCAAAGGCTTAGATGCTGAAGGAAGTAGAGAAGCAGTATAAAGAGGAAAAGTCTCTTGCCTTAGCTTATAATCCACTAAAATGAGGCTTAAATCTCCACTGTGAAATGATATTTTTGTCCCCATTGCATGGGACAAATTCTTATGATTTCCTTTTTACTGTTAGGAACTCATCCACTCAAGTCAAAAACTCCGAGTCTAAGCCTTTATAGGGCAGGGACAGAGACTTCTGTTTTTCCTTATCATATGAGTACATTTTCCTGCCTGCAAATGACATTTAATAGAGTTGCCTGATTATATCTGGATCAATTTTACTTAGTAAAAAGACATCAGGCAAGGATTCGCTAACCAGTGTCTTAATATGTCGAGTTCAATTCCCATTCTGACCTCTCCCACTAATGAAAATGTTTCTACCAGATTTGATCTCAAGCCAGAGAGGTGAAGGAGTTCTTTCATCAGTATACCATAGCCATACCAATTGGGTTTGTTTTGCTAATTAAGTTTGACATAGATTAATGGTAAACATTATTTTGGACACATATGAAGTAAAGATGGCAAGAGATGACTCAGATATAAAAAGACTGGCAGGGGGAAGGATAATCCACAAAATTGGTAAATCACTCATAAATAATCAAGAACTGAATACAATGTAACAATATGTGTTCATTTCTACTAATAAATAAGCTATCATTATGCTCTCTTCACTCTCCATTTGGGTTGAATTATTTCTCTGCTCTATTTCCACTCCTACTGATACTTATTTGCTGTGATTTCTTCCAGTTTTGACTCTATCTTGTGGCTCTAATCTTGTCTCTAGGTAAATTGCAAGCCAGTAAATATGTTCCAGTACTGTTTATTGTAATTCTTGCCTTTATGCCAGGTGTCAAGAGAAGGGACTTCTTTTATTAATGTATCTGTCTGGATATGTGCTAATAGGAGCCCTAATACACTTTGATTATGGTTGGTTGAGTCTGACAGATTCAGTTTGGTTCATTCAATTTGTTTTGGCCTTTCTACATACTAACAATGCCACACAGCTAATTATAGTAGTTTTCTACTCATCTTGTTGACCTGACACATAGTAGCAAATGGACCAGAATTTTCTATCCAGTCTGAAGCTATATGTATACAAGAACAATACATTCTCATAAGAAGTGAAAATCTTAGTCATCTGGAAGTTTGGGTTCCATGATGCCAAAGAGAGCTGGACGCCAGGAGCTAGAATCAACTGGGGACATGCATGCCCATATTCATGTCTACATTGTCTTCCCATTGCAATGTGTAGCCATTGTTTTGGGCATGTGATTGTCCTTCCAGGTGTCAATAATATTTTGCTATGGTTGAATATTGGAAAACTTTTCATAATAGTTTTGTGATTTCTACTCAGCTCAAGCATGCAGAACACATTTCTTCCACTTACTTTGCTAACAAGAGAGATTGGAATGTGTTTTAAAGAAATCTGTTTGTGTTTCTGTTGATCTTTCTTCAGTCCTACTGGAACAAGATGTAGTGTGGGGAATCCTTGTTGTGTGAACCACAAAGCAAAAGACCTTCTAATGGATGAGTGGGAAGGAAGGTGGGAGGAGAGAAGCATGCCTCATAGGGTTCATGTTTATCTTGTCGGATCCTCTCAGGGAAGAAGTCCTGGGATAAGAACAAAGCTTATTAGTTGTCCTTGCTGTGCCATGAGATTTCACCAGCTCCCTTCACTGCAGGTTTTTTTGTCTTTCCACACCAGTGTCTTTGCCTTGTATTTCAGCCGAAGTCCTTTCTACCCAGGGGGAGAACCAAGACAGAAAATGGAGCAAGTGTTTTTAATTTTGAGACCTCAGACCAAACTATAGAAGTCTGCTCTAACTGGAAATCTGAAGAAATAAAATAGGAACGTTGTTCAGTAGAGGTAATGGAAAACACGGCTTTGCTGGTTTTCATAGGAAGGCTTTCTGGATAGCTTCATTGAGACCTGACTACCTGAGAGATTCATCCTTGAAACTTGAGGATTCATAGTGTTCTGGGGTTTATATGATAATGAAGGGACAGTTTGTCAATCTAGGGGACTCTGTCATTCAACTTTTATCTGAGTGCTGTAGACACAGGTTTACAGTATGAGAGCCCCGGGACTGCTTTCTAATGTTGAAGGAGCATTGGAGGAAGAGTATGATTCTGAGCAATTACAACTGACCCTTTTTCATTTTTAAGTGAATTCATTCCCTTTATTATAATAACTTCCATTTTGGAAATAGTTACTGTGTTTTTGCATAGTGTAAGATGCATAGTAATTTTAACAAATTTTGAAAAGAAAAGAATAAAGATCTAAATAGAAATCACCTATATACTAACCAGCTATGGATAATCAATAAATGTATTTTAGTATATTTTCTTATAGTCATTTGCCTAATATGTATGTATAGTAAGTAAAATGAAAAAAATTCCCATGATATCATGTTAACAAAACTGAAAATATAACATAATTTCCATTTGCAAAATACGTATACAAAATGTATATTTTACAAATTGAAATTATGTCGTATCTTGGGTTTTCATTAATATTATATTTTATAGTATATATGTATAATATAGTATAAAATACACACATAACGTGTTTATACACATACACACAGGTATGTATTTTGCAAATGAAAATTATGTGTATCTTATAGAATTTATTTAACATTATAATTTATTTAATTACTTAGGTGTTTTAAGAAGCATTGTTGTCCACACCTCTGTTTATTGCCTTAAAAGTAATTCCTGAAAGTAGAGATACCATGTCAAAGGGCAAAGCCACTTTCAAGGTTCTTGAGGGAGTGTTGCCAGATGTTTTCTATTTCCTTTTAAAATATTTTTGTATTGCAAAAACTCTCTTTAAAGGCTCCAAGCAAAAATTATTGACAATCCCATCTCGAAATCACTATTTTATTTGGCTATGTCACCTCTGGTCCTTGTTCATGAACGTATTTTATTATTATTTCCATTAATACAATGGATAGAATTTTTTCTACTTTTTCTTGTTCTTGGGTTAGGCATAGTTTCTATTATATTATGGTCTTTGTCTTTCTTCCTCCTCCTTCCTTCTTTTTGCTTTGCCTGTACCCCTTTAGAGAAATCAATAAATCCAGTTTGGTGTGTGTCCTCTACTCCTTTTTCTATGCTCACACACCCTATACAGACACATACACTGATATCCAAGGGAATGGATCCTACTTATCTTAAAATGTACAATCAGGCTATATACACCGTGTATTTGTGTGTGTGTGTGTGTATGTGTGTGTGTTACTCTGTATCTTGGTTTTCTCACTTTGAAATATATCTTGGAGACTTTGAGAAAGTTAGATCTATTTTATTCTTTTCAGTAGTTGTATGAGATATGAATTTGCTAACATTTACTCAAGTATTCTGCTATCAATAGGCTTTCTTTTGTGAAAAATGTTTTCAACACATAAGAAAGTGCTGTCACTACAAATATTTGTAGATACATATTCTTAGCTATTGGTGGTTTTATTTTTATGGTTTAGTTCCCAGAAATAGAATTGCTGGTTCAAAGGGTATGTGTATTTTAAATTTTAATGGGTTTTCCCATATTATTTTCTAAAAATATTATAGCAAATCACATTCCCTACCAGCAATGTTTAAGAAAATTATTTTCCTTATATTTCCACTAGTGCTTTTATTTTTCCACTTTCTAATTTTTGCTAATCTGGTGAGTAAGCATTATTAATTTAATTTTAATGTTCTTGACTTCTAATGAGGTTGAGTGTTCATATTATTGCTATTCCTTTGGATTCTTATCTGTCAATTACTGATGTGTATCCTTGTCCCATTTCCCTCAATATAGGTGCTTTTTTCTTATTAATGTGCAAAAGCTCTTTGAATATTGTAGATTTTTTTGTCACATTAGTTGCTATATCTTTTACCACCAATAATTTGTTCTTTCATTTTATTTTTATAATTTTCTGCCCTAAATTTCAAAAATAGTCTTATGATATCACATCTATCTCTCTTCCTTTACAGAATCTGGATTTTACATCTTATTTTAAAAGGTCTTCCCACCTGTTTTCTTAAAATTTCCTCTAATTTAGGGCACCTGGGTGGCTCAGTTGGTTGAGCGACTGCCTTCGGCTCAAGTCATGATCCTGGAGTCCCAGGCTCGAGTCCCACATCGGGCTCCCTGCTCAGCAGTGAGTCTGCTTCTCCCTCTGACCCTCCCCCCCTCTCATGTGCTCTCTCTCTCATTCTGTCTCTCAAATAAATAAATAAAATCTTAAAAAAAAAACCTTTAAAAAAATTTCCTCTAATTTAAATTCCTATTTCTATTTTTTCTCTTTTTAGGGTGTTAATATTTTTTCCATCTGGAATTTGCTTCTATACAGAGGTAGAGGGTCCAACTGTATTTTCTTTTAAATGGAAAGCCAATTGTTTAAGCATCATATATTTAATAAACTGTCTTTTCTTTAGTGAATTATATTTCCATATATATTAGTGTCTGTTCTTTCAATTCTTTTTCTCTAGTCCACTGATCTATTTTTCTACTTACAGGCCTGGACATATTGCTGTTGAGTATAATAGCTGTGGAGTATATTTTAATCTGTGGCAAGTTGATGTCTCCTACTCATTCTTCTTCTTTTTCATAGTTTTAGACTAGTTTTCAACATTTAGACTTCCATATGAAAATTAAAGAAATTCTATTAAAAACTAATTAAACAAATAGGAGCAAAGCATACTGGGTTTATGATTGTGATTGACTTAAATGTATGTTCTCATTTTCAGTGGTTTGACAGTTTTGTGGTCTTTATCTTTGTTAGACCTTGTGTTAGGTTCTTCCATAGGATTAATCTTCATGTTGGTTTTGTATCTTTCTTGTCATGTTTCCTTCTGGAGTATGAGGAATAACACTGGAAGGAAATATGTCAAACCATTAACATTTGCTGCCCCTGGTGGTAGGATTATGAATGTATTATTTTTGCTTCTTCCACTTTTCTATATTTTCCAACTTTTCCATATGGATCATGTCTTATTTTTATAATGGTTAAGAGGTTAAGAAAGTTCACTTTTTAAAAAAGATTTTAGGGCGCCTGGGTGGCTCAGTTGGTTAAGCGACTGCCTTCGGCTCAGGTCATGATCCTGGAGTCCTGGGATCGAGTCCCGCATCGGGCTCCCTGCTCAGCAGGGAGTCTGCTTCTCCCTCTGACCCTCCTCCCTCTCATGCTCTCTGTCTCTCATTCTCTCTGTCTCAAATAAATAAATAAAATCTTTAAAAAAAAAAAATAAATAAAAAAAAAAAAAAGATTTTATTTATTTATTTGAGAGAGAGAGAGAGTACAAGCACAAGTGTGTGTGACGGGGGAGCAGATGGGGAGGGTGAAGCAGACTACCTGCTGCGCAGGTATCCCCATGCAGGGCTCTATCCCAGGACCCTGGGATCATGACCCGAGCCAAAGGCAGATGTTTAACTGACTGAGCCACCCAGGCGCCCCAATAAAGCTTACTTTTAAATGGAATGGGGATAATAATATCATGGAAAATTATATATATAAGAGTTTCACATGGAATTCTGCTATTATCTCCCTGGATCAGTGATTCTTAGGGAGGAAAGGTGGTGGGACATAGAGAGAAGCTCTTGGTTTAGTGTTATGTATGCAATTTAAAAAAACATTTTCTTTATTAGTCACCATTTTAACCTAGCACTTAGCTGGTATCTAGGAGCACTCCGAACATTTGATGAATGAATGAAGGTTATAAAACATTTTAGCAAAATGTAACATTTTGTATTTGGAAAACAAATAAAAAATCTATTGTTTTCTTAATGTGAAATAAGAAAATGAAACTCAATAAGAATATCTCATTGGTTAGTGGGAATATACAAAAGATACATGTTCTCTTCTATGAGTCAGTAATAAGAAGTTGTATTGAGAAAGCCAATTCTCTCCCAAGGCTTCTATCTGGAGCATGAGATTCATCTATTTATACAAAGGATGAGAAATACTGCATTGGATTTCGATGAGGAGTTACATCTTGTCATCTTAGTACCTAGCACAGAGACTAGCACTTAGTAAGTACTCACAGAGTATTGATAAACTAATTTTAAAAATTGCATTACTTTTGGTGACCAAAGAATTGAGTATTATTAGGCTTCTCATTTTTGAAACATAGATTAGATTTCTGCATTTCTACCTATTACTGAAATATTATACTAGTGAGAAAAATTATACAAGGTCTGGGAGAAAAAAATGCACATCTGTCTTTGCCAAGTGGCTGAATGTGGGGGTGATGGAGTGGTTTTACTACCTAAATTACTGAAAAACAGGTTATGGTGCCCCAAGGAAGTCCTTGTTGCTTGCTGATAATTAGTAGTGTTTGTTTAAATCATGCTGTTTTATTGGACCTTAAAAATATCTCTCAGTTAGTTTCAACTCCAGCAGGGAAAACGAGGAGCTGAGGAGAGTGGAATGCTGCCCACTGTTTTGCTGGAAGGTTTAAACTTCAGTCCGCCTCTTTTCAGATGACTGCCCTTTGAAGTTCTTCTCTTAATCATCTTATTATTTTACTCCACTCTTCTTTCTTATCTTAGCCCTTCTTTCCTTCCTCCCCATCCGTGGGGATCACAGAAGCAGCCTGAATGGGTAAGAGGCAGGGAAAGGAGAAAAGAACCCATCTTCCTTGTTCTTCTTTCCTTCCTCTGCCAACTTTCTTTCATCAAGCTCTGCCTTCATCCACAACCCTAGATATAATCCAATTTTATACTGTTGATGTATTCATTCTAAAGATATTGAGCTCTTACTATGTTGAGGTAGGGTTTTGGATGCTCGGTTCCGGCAGTGAACAACACAAAGATCTAGCTTTTATGGAACTTGCATCTTGTGATGGACGGGGACAGATAATGAACAGTAAGCTTAATGAGTAGGAGTAGATGTCATAGGTGGCAGGGGCTCTGGCATAGAGCAACAGGAGAGCAAGAAAAGGTGGAGGGGTTGTGTGGGTGTGGAGGGAGGATGCAGGGGGATGCTTAAGGTAAGCCTCCCTGAGAAGGAAGCTTTGAGCAAAGACATGAACAAGATGAGGAAGTGAGACACTGGATATTCGGGGAAGGAATTTTCAGGCAGAGGGAAGAGCCAGTGCTGTGCCTTGAGGTAGAAACATTCCTCCTAGGAGGCATGTGCTTTGGAGCCCAGCAAGGGAGAGGTCAGGGGGGTCAGGGAAGAGGGGGGGCAGGTGAACTGCTTTTTAATTGGGGAGTTCAAAAGTTATTGCTTTGACTAAGTTTAAATTAAAACTTACTCAAGTATGTTTTCATAGAGTTTTTTTTTTTTAAAGATTTTATTTATTTATTTGACAGAGAGAGGCACAGCGAGAGAGGGAACACAAGCAGGGGGAGTGGGAGAGGGAGAAGCAGGCTTCCCGCAGAGCAGGTAGCCCGATGCAGGGCTCCATCCCAGGACCCCGGGATCATGACTTGAGCCGAAGGCAGATGCTTAAGGACTGAGCCACCCAGGTGCCCTTGTTTTCATACAGTTTATAAAAGTCACTTTCAGGTGAAAACTTGATTGGCAAGCCGACTGCTATATGGGTAACCTTCCCTCAGAGTTCTACTTAAATTTTGTTTTGTAAATTTTTCTTCCTTTTAAATTTACCGATAGAGAAATGAATTAGAAGAGAGCCAAAATCAAAGCAGATTTGTCCCAGAGCTACTGAGATAAAAATACACTGGAGTTGGAGACAATAGCACACTGGAGTGATCCATGCAATTCTAGAATGTGGAAAACGGATGACTGGTAATCAGTTTAGCAGATCAGTTCAGGTGAAACCTAGGCCTGTGTGTAGGGGCAGCCATTAAAAAGCAACTCCATTAAACTGTGGAGCCCAGAAGGGCTTGGCATTTGGAAGCAAAAATTACCTCCCAAAGCTAGGGTTGGCATGCAGCTGAAAACAGAAGAATTCGTCGAAAATCTTTGAAAGGAGCAATGAGAGCTACAGATGCCCTCCTGATTTCAGAATCTGTTACAGTTTAGTGGAAAGGGATAAATGTCTTCTTGAAAATAGAGAAATTAAGTGAAGGCTGTCATGTCAAATGGGAGGCCCCCCCCCAGCTCCTTCCACCTCAATACTGACTGCGAGGCTTATATCATCCAGGCAGGAGTTGGGGTGGTCTCTGAGAAAACTAACCAACCAGTCCAAGAGAGAGGACCCTCAGAAACTGACAGTTAATTGTCTCCCATTGAGATGACTATGTCCCCACCTGATTACTCTGGAGACGCACACACAGAAATGTGATTGGACAATCAAGAATCACCAGATGACACTGGTAACACCAAAGATAGACTCCCCTCCCCACCAACACATACTTCAGTTCTTGGAGCAACTATATAGGGTGAAGATCGTGTAATCTTCCTTGAGCTACTATTTGCCGAAAAGAATGATTCCAAGTGTTTGTGGCTAAATTCACTCCACCCCTCAGACAGATGTTTGTGAGGTGGAGAAAATCTGCTTGGTGTTAATAGCAATAGTGTTTGTCCTGGGTTCATCCTGGTCTCTGTCCCTGCTTTTTCTCATTTCCAGATATAAACCCGGACTTATTACAAATTATAACACCTAGAACAAATTTATGAATCTATTTCCAAAATTCATCTTCTAGGAGTCTCAGGCAACCTAGGAAATATGCTTTTGTTTAGTCATTTTAATAGCTAAGTTTCTGGATTTTAAGTATTTTATCCTATAGTGTCCGCAAAATGAAATTAGGGAACACATTTGCTGTGATTCCATGCATTTTGCCCCATATTTCATATTCAGTGTGCAGGATTTAGAAAGATCTTTCATCTCATGTGTGATCCCATGGAGGGCTTTGCCCTAGATTTATTGTAATTCTCCCACCTCTGGCCTTAGATCAAGGAATTGCAGACTCTTCTTCATGACAACTCATTAAATTCATATTTTTGTCCCCCTCAGGGTAATTGGTCTACTCTAAATAGTTTTGTTGATTGGAGCTTTAGCTTTTTTGTTTGCTGAACAGCCATTCATGTGTCTTGAGGTCATGTGGGGATGGAAGGTTTAATTGTGTCCCTCTAGTATTATAAAACTCTAAGAACACAGTATTTATTTAATAGAGTTTTGAGTTTTTGTTTCTTTTGTTTTTTTGTTTTTTAAAGATTTTATTTTATTTATTTGACAGAGAGAGACACAGTGAGAGAGGAAACACAAGCAGGGGGAGTGGGAGAGGGAGAAGCAGGCTTCCCGCTGAGCAGGGAGCCCGATATAGGGCTCGATGCCAGGACCCTGGGATCATGACCTGAGCCGAAGGCAGACGCTTAACGACTGAGCCACCCAGGTGCCCTGAGTTTTGAGTTTTTTCTTTGCTTTTCCAGGAAACTTTGCAACTGTATTCTTTGATTTGGGACTACAGAATTTCTGGTTAATGTCTCCAATTCTTGGTTTTCTGGGTAAATTCTTGGGAATTGGTAAGGCTCCCAAGATGATTGTTTGTCATACTATTCAAATTAATAGGGAAGAGGCCAGATAAATCTTAGATTTCTAAGATATTGGGCTATTGCATCTACTTGTGTTGGAACCGATGGGTTGTCTAGTTCTTATCCAGTAATTGTGGCCACATATTGTATATAAAACAAATCTCACTTGTACATGTGTATTGAACATTTCCTATGTGGAAAGCACTCTGCAAGAAGGAAGCAAAGAAAAAAACGTCTCAATATTTGTCTTCTTGGGGTGAAGACATTCTAGCTGGGGAGATGAGTTGTGAAAAGTTGAATAACAAATATTTACATAACAGATGCTATAAGAATTTGTAAATATTATTAAGAGTAGTTACATATTAAAAATTATTATAGAATTCAAGGCAAGAGAAATGAACTTGAATTTAAGAAGGAAGAACTTTTTAAAGAGTGGAATTGTGTTTGAGGACTGGATTGGGCAGAAGTAGAAGAAAAAGAGGGGTAAAAACAGGTGAAAAACCACAGGGCATATCTGATTGAGAGGAAGGAAATTAGGTGTATGGGGGAGGGGCATTGTCAATTCAAAACCTCTGGACCAGTCAGGGTGCTTGGGTTGTAAGGAGCTTAAGCCAGCTCTGGTTCACTTAGGCAGGAAAGGAATTTATGATATTGGGTCTTCTAATCCACGACTGTGATATAGCTTCCATTTATTTAAGCCTCATTTAATTTCTTTTTATTTTTGCTAAGTTGAAAAATTTTCTGTGTAGAAGACTTGCCAATCTTTTATTACATTTGCTCCTAGATAGTTGATACTTTTATGTTATTGTAAAAAATATTTAAAAACATATTTTAGGGGCACCTGGGTGAGTCAGTCTTCGGCTCAGGTCATGGTCCCAGGGTCCTGGGATTGAGCCCTGCATCGGGCTCCCTGCTCTGAGGGAAGCCTGCTTCTCCCTCTCCCACTCCCCCTGCTTGTGGTCCCTCTCTCGCTGTCTCTCTGTCTGTCAAATAAATAAAATCTTTAAAAACAATAAAAAAAGTATTTTAATTTCTAACTGTTGATGCTACATAGAAATACAATAGTCCTTGTATCCAGCAAATTTGCTAACTTAATTTATTAATTATAATAATTTTGCCTATAAATTCTTCTGAATTTTCCAATGATACAATCATAGCATGTATGAATAATGGTGTTTTACTTTCTTCTTACTGGCCTTAAAATTTTATTCTTTTTTCTTGCCTTATTGCACTGACTATGACCTTCTAGTACAGTCTGAATAGAAGGTGATGGTGGGCATTCTTTCTTCATTGCTGATCTCAGAGGGACAGCTTTTAACATTTCACCATTAGGAGTGATGTTTATCTATCAGTTTTTGTAGATACCTAAAAAAAACCAGATTAAAGTAGTTAATCTTAACCAGTTAGCTAAAAGTTATTTTAAAATAATGAATTCATGTAAAGTTTAATTAACTGATTAATTTATTGTTATAATAAATTTTATCAAATTTTTTTTCTGTATCTATTGAGTGATCGAATGAATATTGTCCTTTATTCTGTTAATATGAGGAATATGATGAATTATATTAGTTGATTTTCTTTTTTTTTTTTTAAAGATTTTATTTATTTATTTATTTGGGAGAGAGAGAGAGAGAGAAACAGCATGAGAGGGGAGAGGGTCAGAGGGAGAAGCAGGCTCCCTGCTGAGCCGGGAGCCCGATGTGGGACTTGATCCCAGGACTCCGGGATCATGACCCGAGCTGAAAGCAGTTGCTTAACCAACTGAGCCACCCAGGCGCCCCATATTAGTTGATTTTCAAATGAATTTTTCCTTCCTGAGCTACATCCAACTTGATTGTGATATATTTTCTTTTGTCAAAGGACAAGGTGACAAATCAGACTCAGAAAAAAATAGGACTTAGGATAGGGGAAGACAGAGCCCCTTGATTAATAGTCTTTAATGGAAGAAGAGGGTTTTCCCCAAAGTCAGATCAGGAGGCAGCAAAGCTTTGTGAATAAAATCATAAGCTCTGGACTCAGACTGCTGGTTTGAAATTCTAGTTCTGTGTCTTACTTGGTGTGTGACCTTCATTCTAAGGGACCGTCTCTATAAATGAGGATAATGCTCTACTTCGTAGGTTTATATTGAGGATTAAATGATGCAACATGTTAAAGTGCATAGGTCATTCCAGACCATAGCGGATGCTTTAATTCCAGCTACTATTATTGTTTATTATGATTAGAAAAAAAATCTTATCTGACAGTCTGTAAATAGAAAGTTCAACTGAACTCTGAGAAATCTTTAAATTTATCAGAAAAAATTTTATCAGCTGAAAACATGGAGTAGTTGTTTGATGTTTTGACTTGATTCAAAATCCTGAATAATTTTCAAAACTAATTTATAATATCTAAGCTGTTCAGTGACTTCCATCCTTTAAATTTTCTAAATACCTTTATTGAGGTATCATTGACACACAGTAAATTGTGCATATTTACATTGTAAATAAGTTTTTTTTTTAAAGATTTTATTTATTTATTTGAGAGAGAGAATGAGAGAGAGAGAGCACATGAGAGGGGGGAGGGTCAGAGGGATAAGTAGTCTCCCTGCTGAGCAGGGAGCCCGATGCAGGACTTGATCCTGGGACTCTAGGATCATGACCTGAGCCGAAGGCAGTCGCTTAACCAGCTGAGCCGCCCAGGTGCCCAACATATTTACATTATACAATTTGGTAAGCTTTGACATATATGTTTATACTTAAAAAAGCATCACTATAATCAAGATAAAGGACATATCCACCCCCTACCGCCAACATTTTGCTATGCCTGCATTTTTAAACCCTCTTCCTGGCACACCCCCCCCCCCCCCCCCCCCCCCCCCCCCCC
>NC_058410.1:15200989-15221169 GCF_002201575.2 Neomonachus schauinslandi | reverse complement strand
CCCCGCTGACCATCAAGAAGTGGCTGCTGGTACTCTGGAGCAGTGTGAACCTGCCACAAAAACCCCATAGAGAAAGGTAGCTGAAGTGTTTCCCCACTCTGGAGTTCTACTGGCTTTTAATGAACATAGATGTAGTTTGAGCCACATACACAAAGTACTGAAATACAGGATTTGGTCCAGAAAGGTGGTGCTAAAAATGCATGTAGATGAAAGCATTTATTTGTTTGATTTCCAGTGACTAAGGTGAGACTAGGTCTGCCATGACAGACAAATACTTTTATATTCCACAACCACTGCATCACCCTTTCATTGTCCATTCACTGCCAGTCAATTCACCACAGAGCATATGGGGCCTTATGTGTCCCTGACTTTGGGGCAGAACCAGGCAAGATACACAGGGGAATTAATAAGGCTTGGGCCAGTCTTTAAGAAACTTAGAATTTAGTAAGAATAAAGTGAAAAGGCTACTAGTGTCACGGAAAATAAGTGATGTTTGTTGAGCCCTGCCACGTGGTTGACACCATGCTAATAGGGTTTGCACACATTGTCTTATTTATTTATTTATTTATTTATTTATTTATTTATTTTTTAAAGATTTTATTTATTTATTTGACAGAGAAAGACACAGCGAGAGAGGGAACACAAACGGGGAGTGGGAGAGGGAGAAACAGACTCCCCGCCGAGCAGGGAGCCCGATGCGGGACTCGATCCCGGGACTCCAGGATCATGACCTGAGCCGAAGGCAGTCGCTTAACCAACTGAGCCACCCAGGCGCCCTGCACACATTGTCTTATTTAAATCTCTCCCCGGGCCTATGAGATAGGTCCTATTACCTATTTACAGATGGGGAAACTGAGGATCAGAGAGGTTAAGTAACTTGTCCAAGGCTCCAGAGTTATCAGTGTCAAGGTTGAAAGTGGTAAAAGTAGAATTAATAGAGTTTGGGGTCATTCCTTCTGTGACTCAGTATCACAGAAGGTGATGCTAACCCTGCTCTGAATTGTACCCTAGGCCTGGGAACTAATTCCTTCTTGGTGTCTGCTATAAGCCTCTGCCTCTCCCCCAGGTCCAGTTTTTATGCACACCAGTCTGTGAATTTCTGCACACCCTAGGCATTGGGCTCTTGTCTTGCCCCTGCGGTGACCATCTGCGGGCTCTATCTTGCATCCTGCCTGCTTCCCTCTTCCTCATCTCAAATGGTGTGTCCATCATTCTTGATGGGAACTCCCTACTGCACCTTGTTTGGCTGAGTCTGGCCCATTCCTGGGTTGTGCTCTCTCTGACCTTCTTCTTTTGGTCTGGGCCAGCCTTCCATTTTCCACAACTGATCTGTCCTCAAGGTCTGTTCCTTCTCAGAAGGGGTCAGGTTCCTTTTGTTCAGGTCTCATGGCCAACAGATACCGGTCTTACCTGTCTCATTTGACTTTGTCGCTACCTCCTTTTTTGGAAGTTCTTTCCTTTTTTTGATCTAGCTTTGGCCTTGCTGCATGAATCATTAACAAATATGTGTCTTCTTCACAATTGATGGCTTCCAGTTTGGAGTTCATTCAGGCCTAGTAGGTTCGAGGATGAAATATCTCATTGAATGACTTGGCATCACTGAGAGGAACTAGGCTGCGTGTGTTTCAAGGACATGTGATGATATGAACGTCACAAACAAAGTGTAGCACTGTAGGCATTCCTACTAGTCTTCCCTGGTGAAATGTTCATCCTAAGTTTTCCTTTTATCTCTGACACCATGTTCACACAATTTTTAATAGGTCATTAAATTAAATAGATTCAATTTTCTGTCTACCCAAACTGCAGTTAGAAGGATCTTTGTATAAAACTAATCATAAAAAGGCATTTTACTTGCCTCTTTTCTTTAGAAATTCACCTGTTGAGTCTCCCAAGGGTAAGGGACACACTCGTTCTTTGTACATTCTTCCTCTGCTCCTGAGAAATAGATTAGCAGACAGAAACGTGGATGCAGATGTGGTTTTTGAAAAAAAAAGTTTTTACAATTTAAATCCTGGGAAGGATTGGGCTTGGCTGGCCAGGCACCTAGATTCATGTGAACATGGAACAGCTGCTTGTGCGGTCCATGTGGAGGCCTAGCAGAGTCACACGGGAAACGATTTGAGATGTCGCGGGTCTCTGATGCTTCTTGTCAGTGCTTAAGACTTCTATAAACTCTTAGAGAGTTTACACCAATCCAGTGCCTCAACCGTGGCTTGCCTGTGATGGAATACTGATTAAATTTCATCCTGGCCTCGTGGAATAATAGCCAGAGGATCACAGCGAAATGAAGTTGCAGGGCCTTTGGGTTCTGCTAACCTTCATAATCTCCCTTCTTCCCTCATCAGGAAGACAGAATAAGGTGTCTACATTGCCACTTTCATTATGCACTTGCAAGAACCAGATAGAGGTTAAACTATGGCTATGTCTAGATAGACTGCAGCAGGTGCGTACATTAGTAGGAAATGCTATTTTCCCACTAATCAGAAAAAAAAAATTGCTAGTCATAAAGAAATGGGCCCACTGTGAAATGGAAGGCAAGAAACAGACTGCGTATGTGGAATTATGAGCATTGCTGTCTCCACCTTATACATTAGATCCCTGTTATTCATGGGCTGCTGTTTACTCTGAAAGTCCATTCAGTTTTCCTATTTTAAGAAAGATAAATCTGAAAATGCAAGTGTCCTCAAGTTATAATCAGTAACTTTTTATAATAAGATTTTAGAAAGCTATGTTTCTTTTCTTCCAGGATAACATTTTTATTTCAATTATAAAATTGCCGCTATAAATAGCCAGCTCAAGTTCAAAGGGTATTAGTCTTATCAGGCAGTTAATTTACATTGTAAAAAAAAAAGTATGAGTCATTAAACTAACATAAAAAAGTAACTGATATCTTATTGTCGCATATTGTACATGGTCCTTTTTGTCAGAAATGTAAAAAGTGATTTCATAATCTTGCCAGTATAATTTCAAAGCACTAAGAATTTACTTGTATTTGTTAATTGAAGTTATTCTGGTTATGAGCAAGAAATCATGGTTATTTCTCTGATAAAAATAAAGAAGATTTTGGGCCCCTGAGTGGCTCAGTCAGTTAAGCATCTGACTCTTGATTTCAGTTCAGGTCTTGATCTCAAGGTTGTGAGTTCAACCCCCACATTGGGCTTCATGCTGGGCATGGAGCCTACTGAAGAAAATAAATAAATAAAATAAAAAATAAAAAGACTTTTCACTTTCAGGATTTTCATATAGGTAAATAGGGTTTCCTTGATTTTGTGTGGTGTATGTGATTATATGGGGTGCATATAACTCATGCTTCTATGCTAGTAGGTATTAATTCAATTTACTTATCTTTCCGGTTGACCTACTGCATTTTAAGAGAACTCTTTGGATATAGTGCCTTAATCCAGAAAATTAACTCCAGTTATGCTAAAGACTGTTCTCATAGAGGTTAACAAGGGATATATTTTGGGGCAGAAGTTCTTTTTACCAGCCATAAGATCCAATTTTGCAGACTGTGGCTAATCTAACCATGACCTATGATGGATGTACAAACCATTATATTGATATTTAAGGGATGGTTGCCTTTTGGACAAGAGAGGAGCTAAAAGTTTTTGACCTTTTGAGTCTAACCTCCTTGGCCACATCTCCCAGGGCTGCCTGGCCACACACCCTGTGCTCCAGTCTCTCTCCTTCCACGACCACCAGCCTTTGTTTCTCTTGTTCCTTCCTCTGGAGTTCTCAGCTCCTTCTAGACCTGTAAAAAGACCAGCAACAATAACAAATAACATTCATTTGTGGGGCACTTGCCACATATCATGTATTGTTCTAGGTACTTTACACATACTGATTCTTTCAATCTTCACAACAACCCAATGAGATAGGTTCTATTCATACCCTCATTTTACTGAGGAATGAAACTGAGGCATTATGGGGCTAAACTTGCCCCAAGCCACAGGGTTAGCAAGTAGTGGAGCCAAGATTTGGATCCAGGCAGTCCAATTCTAGAACCCATGTTACTGGCCATCACACTATCCTGCACCTTGAACCCAAATCAAATATATGGCATTGGCTGAGGTCGAAGAGGTTGCTGCTTGTGTTCTCCTCTAGGATTTTAATGGATTCCTGTCTCAATTTAAGTCTTTCATACATTTTGAGTTTATCTTTGTGTATGGTGTAAGAAAATGGTCCAGTTTCATTCTTCTGCATGTGGCTGTCCAGTTTTCCCAACACCATTTGTTGAAGAGACTGTCCTTTTTCCACTGGATATTCTTTCCTGCTTTGTTGAAGTTTAGTTGACCATAGAGTTGAGGGTCCATTTCTGGGCTCTCTATTCTGTTCCATTGATCTATGTGTCTGTTTTTGTGACAGTACCATACTGTCTTGATGATCACAGCTTTGTAATAGAGCTTAAAGTCCAGAATTGTGATGACACCAGCTTTAGTTTTTTTGGTTTGTTTGTTTTTTCAACATCTTTTGGCTATGCGGGGTCTTTTCTGGGTCCATACAAGTTTTAGGATTATTTGTTCCAGCTCTGTGAAAAATGTCGATGGTATTTTGATAGGGATTGCACTGAATCTGTAGATTGCTCTGGGTAGCATAGACATTTTAACAATATTTGTTCTTCCAATCCATGAGTATGGATGTTTTTCCATCTCTTTGTGTCTTCCTAAATTTCTTTTATAAGTGTTCTGTAGTTTTTTGGGTATGGATCCTTTACCTCTTTGGTTAAGTTTATTCCTAGGTATCTCACGGTTTTTGGTGCAATTGTAAATGGGATCGATTCCTTAATTTCTCTTTCTTCTGTGTCATTGTTAGTGTATAGAAATGCAACTGATTTCTTTTTTTTTATTGTTATGTTAATCCCCATACATTACATCATTAGCTTTAGATGTAGTGTTCCATGATTCATTGTTTGTGCATAACACCCAGTGCTCCATGCAGAACGTGCCCTCCTCAATACCCATCACCAGACTAACCCATCCTCCCACCCCTGTCCCCTCTAGAACCCTCAGTTTGTTTTTCAGAGTCCATCGTCTCTCATGGTTCGTCTACCCCTCCGATTTCCCCCCCTTCATTCTTCCCCTCCTGCTACCTTCTTCTTCTTCTTCTTCTTTTTTCTTTCTTAATATATATTGCATTATTTGTTTCAGAGGTACAGATCTGAGATTCAACAGTCTTGCACAATTCACAGCGCTTACCAGAGCACATACCCTCCCCAGTGTCTATCACCCAGTCACCCCATCCCTCCCCCCCCACCCCCCACTCCAGCAACCCTCAGTTTGTTTCCTGAGATCAAGAATTCCTCATATCAGTGAGGTCATATGATACATGTCTTTCTCTGTTTGACTTATTTTGCTCAGCATAATACCCTCCATTTCCATCCACGTCGTTGCAAATGGCAAGATCTCATTCCTTTTGATGGCTGCATAATATTCCATTGTATATATATACCACCTCTTCTTTATCCATTCATCTGTTGATGGACATCTTGGCTCTTTCCACAGTTTGGGTATTTTGGACATTGCTGCTATAAACATCGGGGTGCACGTACCCTTTCGGATCCCTACTTTTGTATCTTTGGGGTAAATACCCAGTAGTGCAATTGCTGGATCATATGGTAGCTCTACTTTCAACTTTTTGAGGAACCTCCATACTGTTTTCCAGAGTGGCTGCACCAGCTTGCATTCCCACCAACAGTGTAGGAGGGTTCCCCTTTCTCTGCATCCCCACCAACATCTGTCGTTTCCTGACTTGTTAATTTTAGCCATTCTGACTGGTGTGAAGTGGTATCTCATTGAGGTTTTGATTTGGATTTCCCTGATGCCGAGCGATATTGAGCACTTTTTCATGTGTCTGTTGGCCATTTGGATGTCTTCTTTGGAAAAATGTCTGTTCATGTCTTCTGTCCATTTCTTGATTGGATTCTTTGTTCTTTGGGTGTTGAGTTTGATGAGTTCTTTATAGATTTTGGATACTAGCCCTTTATCTGATATGTCATTTGCAAATATCTTCTCCCATTCTGTCGGTTGTTTTTTGGTTTTGTTGACTGTTTCCTTTGCTTTGCAAAAGCTTTTTATCTTGAAGTCCCAATAGTTCATTTTTGCCCTTGCTTCCCTTGCCTTTGGCAATGTTTCTAGGAAGAAGTTGCTGCGGCTGAGGTCGAAGAGGTTGCTGCCTGTGTTCTCCTTTAGGATTTTGATGGACTCCTGTCTCACATTGAGGTCTTTCAACCATTTGGAGTCTATTTTTGTGTGTGGTGTAAGGAAATGGTCCAGTTTCATTCTTCTGCATGTGGCTATCCAATTTTCCCAACACCATTTGTTGAAGAGGCTGTCTTTTTTCCATTTGACATTCTTTCCTGCTTTGTTGAAGATTAGTTGACCACAGAGTTAAGGGTCCATTTCTGGGCGCTCTATTCTGTTCCATTGATCTATGTGTCTGTTTTTGTGACAGTACCATACTGTCTTGATGATGACAGCTTTGTAATAGAGCTGGAAGTCCGGAATTGTGATGCCGCCAGCTTTGCTTTTCTTTTTCAACATTCCTCTGGCTATGCGGGGTCTTTTCTGGTTCCATACAAATTTTAGGATTATTTGTTCCATTTCTTTGAAAAAAGGGGATGGTATTTTGATGGGGATTGCATTGAATGTGTAGATTGCTCTAGGTAGCATTGACATCTTCACAATATTTGTTCTTCCAATCCATGAGCATGGGACGTTTTTCCATTTCTTTGTGTCTTCCTCAATTTCTTTCATGAGTATTTTATAGTTTTCTGAGTACAGATCCTTTGCCTCTTTGGTTAGATTTATTCCTAGGTATCTTATGGTTTTGGGTGCAATTGTAAATGGGATCGATTCCTTAATTTCTCTTTGTTCTGTCTTGTTGTTGGTGTATAGGAATGCCACTGACTTCTGTGCATTGATTTTATATCCTGCCACTTGACTGAATTCCTGTATGAGTTCTAGCAGTTTTGGGGTGGAGTCTTTGGGGTTTTCCACATAAAGTATCATATCATCTGCAAAGAGTGAGAGTTTGACTTCTTCTTTGCCGATTTGGATGCCTTTCATTTCTTTTTGTTGTCTGATTGCTGTGGCTAAGACTTCCAATACTATGTTGAATAGCAGTGGTGATAGTGGACATCCCTGCCGCATTCCTGACCTTAGGGGGAAAGCTCTCAGTTTTTCCAAATTGAAAATGATATTCGCTGTAGTTTTTTCATAGATGGCTTTTATGATATTGAGGTATCTACCCTCTATGCCTATAGTCTGAAGAGTTTTGATCAAGAAAGGATGCTGTACTTTGTCAAATGCTTTTTCTGCATCTATTGAGAGGAT
Source organism: Neomonachus schauinslandi (assembly GCF_002201575.2). Lineage (NCBI taxonomy): Eukaryota > Metazoa > Chordata > Mammalia > Carnivora > Phocidae > Neomonachus > Neomonachus schauinslandi. The sequence goes on along the minus strand of NC_058410.1, from coordinate 15,213,838 downwards.
CATATGGTTCTTGTTCTTTCTTTTATTGATGTATTGTATCACATTGATTGATTTGTGGATGTTGAACCAACCTTGCAGCCCAGGGATAAATCCCACTTGGTCATGGTAAATAATCCTTTTAATGTACTGTTGGATCCTATTGGCTAGTATTTTGGTGAGAATTTTTGCATCCATGTTCATCAGGGATATTGGTCTGTAATTCTCCTTTTTGATGGGGTCTTTGTCTGGTTTTGGGATCAAGGTAATGCTGGCCTCATAAAACGAGTTTGGAAGTTTTCCTTCCATTTGTATGTTTTGGAACAGTTTCAGAAGAATAGGTATTAATTCTTCTTGAAATGTTTGGTAGAATTCCCCTGGGAAGCCATCTGGCCCTGGGCTTTTGTGTTTTGGGAGATTTTTGATGACTGCTTCAATTTCCTTAGTGGTTATAGGTCTGTTCAGGTTTTCTATATCTTTCTGGTTCAGTTTTGGTAGTTGATACATCTCTAGGAATGCATCCACTTCTTCCAGGTTATCTAATTTGCTGGCATAGAGTTGCTCATAATATGTTCTTATAATTGTTTGTATTTCTTTGGTGTTGGTTGTGATCTCTCCTCTTTCATTCATAATTTTGTTGATTTGGGTCATTTCTCTTTTCTTTTTGATAAGTCTGGCCAGGGGTTTATCAATCTTGTTAATTCTTTCAAAGAACCAGCTCCTTGTTTCATTGATCTGTTCTACTGTTCTTTTGGTTTCTATTTCATTGATTTCTGCTCTGATCTTTATTATTTCTCTTCTCCTGCTGGGTTTAGGCTTTATTTGCTGTTCCTTCTCCAGCTCCTTTAGGTGTAGGGTTAGGTTGTGTACTTGAGACCTTTCTTGTTTCTTGAGAAAGGCTTGTATTGCTATATACTTTCCTCTTAGGACTGTCTTTGCTGCATCCCAAAGATTTTGAATAGTTGTGTTTTCATTTTCATTGGTTTCCATGAATTTTTAAAATTCTTCTTTAATTTCCTGGTTGACCCATTCATTCTTCAGTAGGATGCTCTTTAGCCTCCATGTATTTGAGTTCTTTCTGACTTTCCTCTTGTGATTGAATTCTAGTTTCAAAGCATTGTGGTCTGAAAATAGGCAGGGAATGATCCCAATCTTTTGGTACTGGTTGAGACCTGATTTATGACCTAGGATGTGATCGATTCTGGAGAATGTTCCATGGGGACTAGAGAAGAATGTGTATTCCGTTGCTTTGGGATGGAATGTTCTGAATATGTCTGTGAAGTCCATTTGGTCCAGTGTGTCATTTAAAGTCTTTATTTCCTTGTTGATCTTTTGCTTAGATGATCTGTCCATTTCCGTGAGGGGGGTGTTAAAGTTCCCCACTATTATTGTATTGTTGTCGATGTGTTTCTTTGCTTTTGTTATTAATTGCCTTATATAATTGGCTGCTCCCATGTTAGGGGCATAGATATTTACAATTGTTAGATCTTCTTGTTGGATAGACCCTTTAAGTAGGATATAGTGTCCTTCCTCATCTCTTATTACAGTCTTTGGTTTAAAATCTAATTTGTCTGATATAAGGATTGCCACCCCAGCTTTCTTTTGGTGTCCATTAGCATGGTAAATGGTTTTCTAACCCCTCACTTTAAATCTGGGGTGTCTTTGGTTCTAAAATGAGTCTCTTGCAGACAGCATATCGATGGGTCTTGTTTTTTAATCCAATCTGATAGCCTGTGTCTTTTGATTGGGGCATTTAGCCCATTTACATTCAGGGTAACTATTGAAAGATAAGAATTTAGTGCGATTGTATTGCCTGTAAGGTGACTGTTACTGTATATTGTCTGTGTTCCTTTCTGGTCTATGTTGCTTTTAGGTTCTCTCTTTGCTTAGAGGACCCCTTTCAAGATTTCTTGTAGGGCTGGTTTCGTGTTTGCAAATTCCTTTAGTTTTTGTTTGTCCTGGAAGCTTTTTATCTCTCCTTCAATTTTCAATGACAGCCTAGCTGGATATAGTATTCTTGGCTGCATATTTTTCTCATTTAGTGCTCTGAATATATCCTGCCAGTCCTTTCTGGCCTGCCAGGTCTCAGTGGATAGGCCTGTTGCCAATCTAATGTTTCTACCATTGTAGGTTACAGATCTCTTCTCCTGAGCTGCCTTCAGGATTTTCTCTTTGTCTCTGAGACTTGTAAGTTTTACTATTAGATGTCGGGGTGTTGACCTATTTTTATTGATTTTGAGAGGGGTTCTCTGTGCCTCCTGGATTTTGATGCCTGTTTCCTTCCCCAAATTAGGGAAGTTCTCTGCTATAATTTGCTCCATTATATCTTCTGCCCTTCTCTCTCTTTCTTCTTCTTCTGGGATCCCAATTATTCTAATGTTGTTTCGTCTTATGGTATCGCTTATCTCTCGAATTCTGCCCTCATGATCCAGTAGTTGTTTATCTCTCTTTTTCTCAGCTTCTTTATTTTCCATCATTTGGTCTTCTATATCACTGATTCCCTCTTCTGCCTCATTTATCCTAGCAGTTAGCGCCCCCATATTTGATTGCACCCATTAATAGCCTTTTTGATTTCTACTTGGTTAGATTTTAGTTCTTTTACTTCTCCAGAAAGGGTTTCTCTAATAACTTCTATGCTTTTTTCAAGCCCAGCTAGTATCTTTAAAGTGATGATTCTGAACTCTAGATCTGACATCCCTGGCAGTCGGTACTACCTCTTGTTCTTTTTGTTGAGGTGATTTTTTTCTGTCTTGTCATTTTGTGCAGAGGAGAATAGATTAATGAGAGAACAAAATGCTAGCAGGGTAACAACGTCCCCAGAAAATATACTCTAAACAAATCAGAAAAGACCTGAAGCAGTGGGAAAAGAAAGGGAAAGAGAGAAAAAAGAAAAAGATAAAAACAAACAAAAACAGAACAAAACAAAACAACAAAAACAGAATGTGATCAAATATGATCAGGCTGGTATATAAATCAGTGCCACACACTAGGTTTGGGGTGTATTTTGGTCTGTTAAAAGAAAGTGCCTCCCAAATTTTAAAGAAAGAAAAACTTATATATGTACAAAAATAAGGTTTGATATGATGAAGGGATGGAATATGACTGTAAAGATGGAAATTATAAAAAATTTTATAAAAGGAATTGATAAGTTGTTTAAAAAAAGAAAGAAGAGGATTTAAAAAAAAAGAAAAGAAAAAAAAAAGGGAGAGAATGTGATCAGGCAGGGGAGTAGAAAAAAACCATACACTAGAGATTTAGAGTATATTTTGATCTGTTAGAAGAAACTATCTCAAAATTTTAAAGAGAGAACAACTTATATGCCAAAAATACAGGTAACTACTATGAAGGAATAGAATATGACTCTAAAAATGAAAAATAAAAATGTTTTTTAAAAAAGGGATTGATAAGATGTTGGTTGAAAAAGGGAAAAAGAAAAATTCAAAAAAAAAAAAAAGAAAAAAGACAGTTAAAAAAAAATTAACTTTGAACGACAAAAGAATCATGGTAAAAAGCCATGAATTCTATGTGCAGTATTCCCCTAGTGCTGGAGTTCTGCTGTTCTCATTGATCAGTAAACTTGGTCTTGGCTGGCTGTTCTCACTGATCTTCTGGGGGAGGGGCCTGTTGCTGTGGTTTCCAAATGTCTTTGCCGGAGGCGGAATTGCCCCGCCCTTGCCCCGTGCGGGCTAAGTAATCTGCTCGGGTTGCTCTCCAGAGCTTTTGTTCCCTGCGAGCTTTCCGTACAGCTTTGGAGGCCGAGAGTGAAAATGGCGGCCTCCCAATCTCCGCCCGGGCGGAGCCGAGAACTTGGGGCCTCGGTCCTCAGTGAGCCCCCAGAGAAAAGCCGTCAGTCACTCCCGTCTCCCCGGTCTCCGGCCGCACTCCGTGCTCACCCGGCCTGTGACTGTGCGTTTCTATCTCTGGCACCCGACCCCAGGTGGAGTCTCCAAACCCAGCAGATCCCCACGGTGCGCTCCTGCACCACTCCTCCCGGGGAAGAAGGTGAGTCTCCCGGATCTGCCGCTTGTTGGGTCCCTGCTGGAGGAGCAGTGGCCTGACTGTGCCGTGGATCACGGTTTATGGTAACCCCAAGCTGAGAGTCCGCGCCTCGGCTCCGTCTCTGCAGCCGGCTTCCCCACTCCGATACCTGGGAGCTCTGCCGCACTCAGGCACCCCTGATCTTTCTGTGACCCCGAGGGTCCTGAGACCACACTGTCCCACGAGGGTTCCACCCCCCACTTAGCCACTGGAGCGACGTCCCTCAGTGGAGCAGACTTTTAAAAGTTCCGATTTTGTGCTCCACGGCTCTATCACTTGCCAGAAGCGGCCGACAGAGGCCCCTCCCCCGCCGTCTCTCCTCCCGAATATCGCCTCGGATTCACTTCTCCGCACGTCCTACCTTCCAGAAAGTGGTCGCTTTTCTGTTCAGAGAGTTTTTGCTATTCCTTTCTTCGATCTCCTGTTGGGTTTGTAGGTGTTCAGAATGGTTTGATCCCTATCCAGCTGAATTCCTGAGAGGAGACGAAATCCAGGTCTCCTACTCCTCCGCCATCTTGCTCCGCCCCTCGCAAGTGATTTCTGTGCATTAATTTTATATCCTGCCATGTTGCTGAATTCCTGTATGAGTTCTAGTAATTTTGGGGTGGAGTCTTTTCGGTTATTTACCCCAAAGATACAAATGATCTGAAGGGGCATATGCACCCAATGTTTATAGCAGCAATGTCCACAATAGCCAAACTATGGAAAGAGCCGAGATGTCCATCGACAGATGAATGGATAAAGAAGATGTGGTATATATATACAATGGAATATTATTTAGCCATCAGAAAGGATGGATATTTACCATTTACATCGATGTGGATGGAACTGGACGGTATTATGCTGAGTGAAGTAAGTCAGTCAGAGAAGGACAGTTATATGGTTTCACTCATATGTGGAATATGAGAAACAGCACAGAAGATCATAGGGGAAGGGAGGGAAAACTGAATCAGGAGTAATCAGAGAGGGAGACAAACCATGAGAGAGTCTTAATTATAGGAAACAAACAGGGTTGCTGGAGGGAAGGTGGATGGAGGGATGGGATAACTGGGCAATAGGCATTAAAGAGGGCATGTGATGTGGTGAGCACTGGGTGTTATATGCAACTGATGAATTATTGAACTCTACATCTGAAACTAATGATGTACTATATGTTGACTAATTGAATTTAAATTAAAAAGAAGAAAAAAACCCAAAAAACAAATGTATGGCGTCATCACATAGTATAAATAAGCAGCGCATGTCTGTCTTTTCTGTTTAATTGTATGCTACCTGTGATGAGAAATATATGCCATTTCCAGCACCTGGGGCTACACATAGCTGGTGCCCTATAACTGTTAATCATCATCATCATCATCATCATCTACCACATATTAGGAACATTCATGTGTCAGGCACACTTCACATAATTAGATTTAATTCTCACAATGGTCTTTTTTTTTTTTTAAAGATTTTATTTATTTGACAGAGAGAGACACAGCGAGAGAGGGAACACAGGCAGGGGGAGTGGGAGAGGGAGAAGCAGGCTTCCCGCCGAGCAGGGAGCCCGATGCGGGGCTCGATCCCAGGACCCTGGGATCATGACCTGAGCCGAAGGCAGACGCTTAACGACTGAGCCACCCAGGCGCCCCATCTCACAATGGTCTTATGAGTTTCATGTTATCCCCATTTTATGGTTAAAAGACCTTGCATTTAGGAAGTGGTAGAATGGGAATTTGAGATCCTTCCATTGGGTTCCAGAATATTTTCCCTTAACCACTGGACATTACATGCTCAATTAATTAAGACAGAAGGAACTGAGTAGATGAGAAAAAACCCCAAAACAATGACATGATGAGTTTTGCTCCCCCAGGTATTAGGATTTCTTTCTCCTTCATGTTGTATTCTAGAATGTCAAGGTCATGTGTAGCTGTCTCCACAAAGTGATGGGCCATGGTGTTTATCCTGGTTTTCTTACATTCACAATGATACCTCTGTCTTCCACTGCATGTCTCCCCCTTACACAATTATTTTCTTCTACACATTCTGTTGAGTACATATTCATTTGGGATAATTGGGTTATCCCTCCCATTTTAAAACTGAGACAGTTCCCTTAATTTCCAACTTAGCATGAAGCTTTTGCATCAGATTGTTTTATTTGTAACACTTCTGCTTACACTAGTGCAGGAATGGGAATTTTATTATTTTTTTTAAAGATTTTATTTATTTATTTGAGACAGAGAGAATGAGAGACAGAGAGCATGAGAGGGAGGAGGGTCAGAGGGAGAAGCAGACTCCCTGCCGAGCAGGGAGCCCGATGCTGGACTCGATCCCGGGACTCCAGGATCATGACCTGAGCCGAAGGCAGTCGCTTAACCAACTGAGCCACCCAGGCGCCCAGGAATGGGAATTTTAAATGGTTACAGATTTGAGAAGTTATTTTGGAGCATAGGGGTACTTTAAGAAAGACAAACTGGTGTTGAAATAATGAAGCATTTCCCTTGGCTTTCTTGGACAGCCAGCTGGCCATATAAGAGGCCTGACTGTTTGCAAGGGGTTGTGAGAGGTTATTATGTATAAGGGAGATGCAGAAAAAGAAGTAGGCATAATCCGGCTCCATTGGGCTGGTTGGCTCTTACTGTTGCAGTGGTGATGCACTTCATCCTGTCTTTCTCAGACTCTTAACATCTGGAGGTCTTTCTGCTCTTCTTAGCTCTTCCACCTAGATCCATAAGCCTGGGCCTTTCTTACAATCTCGCTCTTTTTTTTTTTTCCGTCTACCCTTAACTCACCAACATGAGTGCAGATCCAGCTCTGCCCCTATGCCCGCCTGGCCCCGAAGCACCCAGTTCTAGGGACTCTTCTCCAATGCCTGAGATTTACAGGCCTGAAGAAAATTATGCATCCCTGCAAATGTCATCTGCTGAGACACCCCACGCGGAGACCGTCTCTCCTCTTCCTTCGTCCATGGATCTGCTTGTTCAGGACAGCCCCGATTCCTCCACCAGTCCCAGGGTAAAACCACCACCCACTTCTGGAGAGGAGAGAACAGTGAGGAAGGAAGATACAGCCCAGGGCAAGAAACAGAAGATCAGGACCGTGTTCTCTCAGACCCAACTCTGTGTCCTCAATGATCGATTTCAGAGACAGAAATACCTCAGTCTCCAGCAGATGCAAGAACTTTCCAACATTCTGAACCTTAGCTATAAGCAGGTGAAGACCTGGTTCCAGAATCAGAGAATGAAATGTAAGAGGTGGCAGAAAAACCACTGGCCAAAGGAGAGCAAGAGTAACAGCACACCAACCGCAGAATACCCAGGCTTCTAGTCCTACCACCAGGGATACCTGAGGAACACTTCCGGAAACCTTCCAATATGGAGCAACCAGACCTGGAATAACCCGAATTGGAGCAACCAGACCTGGAACAGCCAGTCTTGGAGCAACCATTCCTGGGCCAGTCAGACCTGGTGCCCCCAAGCCTGGAACAATCAGCTCCAAAACTGTGGAGAGGAATCTCTGCAGCCCCAGATCCAGTTCCAGCAAAATTCCATCAGTGATTTGGAGTCCATCTTAGAAACTTCTGGGGAAAGCCATAGTGTAATACAACAATCTGCTAAGTATTTTAGTACCCAGCAAATAATGGATTTGTTCCCAAATTACTCTGTGAACATACAGCCTGAAGATGTGTGACGATGAGTATATTATTCGATCTCAGTTTGGGTGGTGGCTGTTATCTCCTAGGCTTTGTCTTTTAGGTCCTATATATCTCTGCCTCGATATTCTGTTTTCCATTATTCTTACTGTGTCCATTGAGGGGGTACGATGGGAGTCAAAGAGGTTTCAGTAGCGTTGGCTCTACGGACAACATGATAAAAGGTGTTTCTCGCTATAGATAACTAGATACAATACTAATGTGGATATCTTTAGGCTCTAGAATCTAACCTCAAGAATAGGAAGTGAAGATACAAAGACGTGTGATGAAGGATAATTTGTATTTTCTGAGATTATGAGGCTTTTCTTGTTAATAACCTCTAACGGTGAAGGGTTAAGCTATAATGTGCTTCATTGATTTCCTCTGTCCCTTGTGATGTTTTACTAGAACTGTTAATTTGTTCATTATTCTAGTATTTGTAGAAAGATGTTTTGTATTTTAATGTGTCATGATAATAGTACCAGTTTGGCTGATTGGTTTATAGGTTTAAGTACAAATAAATAAAATACACACTTTACCCTCAAAAAAGAGAAGTAGGCATAATCCAGTGTGAGTTCCACCCTTGTGATTTGCCAAGACCAGAGTGACAGCTATGACTCCCAGGGTCACAAAGGGCATTTCCCCTTGAGCTATCTTTGGAGACTGCCAATGCCTTCAAATGCCAAGTTGTGGCCACCTCAGCTGCTATAACAAGGTGAATTTATGAAAACTTCGAAGAACTGCAGCTTGCTGCTCCCTGGCATCTGATCCAGTTCATCACTCCTGACCCTCTGGGGAGGGGGCTTTACAACATGGGTCAGAAGGTTCAGGAATTGTTGCTGCACTTCTGGGCCACTTGCTGCTTTCTATATAAATGCAAAGCCAAGCTCTAAAAAAAAAAAGGAATGTGTAAACTGAAATGAAGTCCAGGTTCTAATGGGCCATTGGAAGATTTAAAAATTGACTAAAATAAAACATTTATAAAGCAGACTGTGAACAAATTATATTCTTTGGCCATTCCTTCATTAGACAAAAGTCCTGTCTTTCATGATTATGTTATTTTGGGGATAGATGATAGCTAATAAAATCAATCTAACATCTGCAGGCTTTTTTTTTTTTTAATAGTTCTGGACTAGGTTTCTTAGCATAATGCTTTGTTGTGATCCTCATGGTCTGTGATTCTTTTTGCCAAGCCTACTTCATCAGTCCCCTGTTGTCCTGTGGATTTTTGACGCATTGGAATCCTAGCAACAGATTTCTTGTTTAAGTAGGATCATCCTGATCACTGGTCTCCCACGGGTTGGTAAAAGTTTTGCGCTGCTTCCTATCACTCATAGAACATCCCTAGAGCATTTTTCTTTTTTTAAAGCCTGCTCTTCCACCAATTAAATAGAAAAACATACCTCGCTTGTGAATCTATGATCAGGTGTCCAAATAAGGAGGCTCTCTCTTAAGAGATCACATTGCAGGCCTCACCTCAGTGGGGGGGGTGGTTTTTATCTGTTCATTTGCTTGATTTTGTATAAGGATATGTATAATAGAAAGGTTCTTTAAGCCTCTTTAATTTGGAAAGCCAAATTAATAGTAGTCATTCCATTGCAAGAATCTTGTATTAAATATTTTTTCATTCATTGTTCTCTAAAACTTATACATTTGCTTTTGTATTCTTAACAACATGTAATAAAGTAAAAGCTGAAATATATAATAGATCATTAATTTGAGTTTTTGAAAGATTTTCCACCTAATTCTCAATGTAACAGCAACAATATTAGATAATATACTCCAGGTACTGTTCTGAGCAGTATGCTTCTATTAGTGGGTTGAACTCACAGTAACTGTTATTACCCCATTCAACAGATAGGAGAGTGAAGCATTACTATGGAGGCACAGAAAGGTTATGTAACTTCCACAAAGTAGCAAGTAGCAGCATAGGCTTTTGAATCCCTCCAGCTGGCTTCTAAGCCCATTCTCCTAACAATTGAGCTGCATTTTGCACTTCTCTGTGAAGTGCAAAAACATGGGGCAAAGTAAGAGGAAAAAATTGCCCATTTTCCCACCATTCAACAATAGCTGTTAAAAGGAAACAGGTAAAACTTAGCTACAAATACCTGTATGAAATCAGCCCATTGTATACCTTACATTTTAACGTTATATGTCAGTTATATCTCAAATAAAGCTGGGGAAAAAACAGCTCTATGTACTTTTCTGAATTTTTATGTGCGTGTAAACTTTTACAAAATAAAAATGGTAGTTTATTTGTGCATACTGTTTTGTAGTTTTGTACTTTCTCAGGTCACATTATTCTTCACCACCATAATTTTTTGGCTGCATAATGCTCTATTGTATGGAAGCACATATAATTTACAAAATTAAATTTCTTATTAAAAGACATTTATATTATTTCCAAATCTGTAATAAATGTCATGGTACCTTATTTTTAGACATACATTTGGTTATTTCCTAAAGATAAAGTCCTAGAATCACTTCTAAGTGGTTGAGCCTGAGGTAGAAGATATGCACACTTTAAGTTCCTTTATTCATCTTACCGGTTGTCCTCCAGAAAGGACAGGATCATCCTGATCACTAGTACTAGCAGTGAACAAGAGTGCCTTTGATCATCCTAGGAAAATCATTCATAAACCAAAGTTTATGAATTATTAGTTACATTAGTACTAGCAGTGAACAAGAGTGCCTATTTGCCTGGACACTGGATGCCTCTGGGTTATTATTCTTCCTACTATTAAATAGACAGAACAAAAGAAAAAATTCTCATTTCAGCATACATTTTTTGATTTGCCAGAAGTACAAAAGTTAATAAAATTTATCCCTTGAATAAATATACATGGTTCAAAATGTTAAAGAAACAACATATTATCCCATGAAAATGATATGTACTTCCAACACCTGCTTCCCAGACATCCATCAATAACTCTTAGAGGGCAACCGCTGTTATAATTTTCTCTAGTAGTCTTCCTAAAATAATTATTCATATACACCCAACATGCAGATGAGCAAAAACACACGTGTGTATGCATGCACGCTAATTTTTCCTTCATGAAGAGAAGCATATTATGCATCTTGTTTTGCCCTTTGCTTTTTTACTTCACAAAATATCTTGGAGGTTATTACATATCAGTAAAGAAAGAACTATCTTATTATTTTTAATGTCTGCATACAATTGCATTATAAAGAAATTGTTGCAAATATTAACATTTGTTTATTGGTGATAGGCATTCTTCTTTTGTGACTGCCCATCAGTGTTTTTTGAGTCTTTTTTAAAATTGTGGGTTTAATTTTTTTTGTTATTGTTGATAATTTGTAGAACTTTGTTGTGTAATAAGTTTACCAGTCCATTTGTGTTAAGTGAATGCAAATTTTATTTCACATTCAGTTGCTGGTCTTTTAATTTTGTTTTGTGGTGGTAGTTTTTGTTTGCTTATTTGTTTTGTTTCATTGTGGATATGGAGAAGTCTTTTTATGTAATGAAAACTATCAATCTTTTTGGTTTGGTTTATGAATGATTTTCCTAAGATGATCAAAGGCTACCACTGTCTCTGTTTACTTGAATTCTTTTGACATAGAATCATGGGATTTGGACTAGAAAGACCTTAGAGTTAATGGAGGAAAAATTTCCAGTCAGGGCAAAATCCCATATAGCAGTGTTGATAGATACAGGTTTTCCTTTGCTTGAATGAATCCATGACCAGGAGCTTACTACCTTAACAAAACCCATTCCGTTGGCCAGGTCTGATTTCTATAAAGCCTTTTACTAAATAAACCTTAACACAGCTCTGTGAATCTTCTGTGTAGTCTTGGCTTCTTAATAAACACAAAACAGATTTGTTTTCACTTTTATGGACAATTTTTAAAAATAATTTGTTCTTTTTTAAGTCTCCCTTAAGCAATCCATATTTTATTTTTTTAATTTTTAAAAAATTTTATTTATTATGTTATGTTAGTCACCATACAATACATCACCAGGTTTCGATGCCGCGATCCACAATCCATATTTTAGATGTATTACTAAAAATCTGTAAGACAACATTGCAAGAAAAAAAAAAACCCAAATAGTATGGAAGCATTCCCTTATAGTAATGTCTGTGTGTGTTTGCCATATTAACCATTTTGAAGTGTACAGTTTACTAGTTTTAAGAATATTCATGTTGTTGTGCAACTGATCTCCAGAGCTTTTCATCTCACAAAACTGAAACTCTGTACTCCTGAAACAACTCACCATTTTCCCCTCCACTCAGCGCCACCCCCCCCCTCCCCGCCCCGCAACTACATTCTGCTCTTTTTTCTCTATGGATTTGAATATTTTGGATACTTTATATAAGTGGAATCGTATGGTAGCTATCATTTTGTGATTGGCTTATTTCACTTAGCATAATGCCTTTCAGGTTCATCCACACTGCAGCATGTGACAGGATTTCCTTCATTTTAAGGCCACATAATATTCCATTATATGTATATGCCAATTTTGTTTGTCCATTCACCTGTTGAATGGTATTTGGGCTGCTCCCACCTCTTGGCTATTGTGAATAATGCTGCTATGAACATGGATATACAAATATCTCTTTGAGACATTGCTTTACATTTCTTTGGATATGTACACGGGAGTGGAATTACTGGCTCATATGGTAATTTTATTTTTAATTTTTGAGGAACCTCCATACTGTCTTCCATAGTGGCTCCACCATTTTACAATCCAACCAACAGCAACTAAGGGTTTTGATATCTCCACAACCTTGCCAGGACTTGATATTTTCTGGGTTTTTGATATTAGCCATCATAATGGATGTGAGAATCAACAGTTTTGAATATATACATTTCTGTCAGAATTTATTATTTTAAATAGTTTTCAAGTGACATCCTTCCAGTTTCACATATTCCATAAAAGTAATATCCAAATTACGATGAGTCCATGTGAATTTAGAATGGCAGACTTTTGTCTCTTATGGATTAGTCTGATTTTATATATGCCTCATCTACAAAATGATTTCTAGTGGACATAAGCTGAAATTCAATGTCTGTGGTCAAAGTGGCCTTAATTTTGATTTTGAATTGGAGTTAAGATGAAATGACTGACTAGTGAGGAAAGAAAAGAAAGAAAGAAAGAAAGAAAGAAAGAAAGAAAGAAAGAAAGAAAGAAAGAAAGAAAGAAA
>NC_058410.1:15080036-15200979 GCF_002201575.2 Neomonachus schauinslandi | reverse complement strand
AAAGAAAGAAAGAAAGAAAGAAAGAAAGAAAGAAAGAAAGAAAGAAAAAGAAAAGAAAGAAAGAAAAAGAAAGAAAGAGAAAATGACTGATTAGCTTTATATTGACTTGGGATTTGTTGGTGGTGAAACAACTGTTAAAGAAGGTATTGGGACAATGTTGAAAACCTGTTTACCTCCATTCCTACTTTTGTTAGCTTGGAATATTGGTCCTGCTTTCAGCATTCAGCAGGTGTTTCCTAGTGCCTGAAGGACATGTGCTGCCATTTTCAAATCATGGAATGTGAGCTATTGGTAGATATTTCTCTATCCTGAGTCTTCTAATATTTCATACCTTATCTTATTCATAAGATGAGGCTTCACCAAGTAGGACTATTTTGGCTTGACCCCTAGGTGACTCAGGGTCAAGTTTCGTCATCTTTGTAATTGTTAGATTTCTAACCTTTAAAATAGGGGTAATAATACTAGTACCTACTTCACAGAGTTATTGTGAGGGCTAAATGAGCAAAAGCATGAAAAGCATTTAGCGAAGTCCCTGGCATGTGAGTGTGATATAAAGGTAGGGGCTGTTGATGTTGTTATATTTTGTAGTCATATTGTGGAGGCCAATCAGTTATTTATTACTCCAAATATTCAAGATAAAGGTCTAAAACCATGATGTGGCTTGCTTTCTAGAAGAATTTTACTAACACCAGATTGTCTTCTGTTTATCTTCAGTGTAGATGGTCTTTCTTTCTTCTCATGAACATGAAGGAATTCTAAGTCCAGTTTTGATCGCATGTTATCAAACAAAGTGAAAAACAGCTGTTGTCAGGACTGTAAAAGTCTTTAGCGTCCTGTGTGTAATATACTTCAAGGACTTGTTTTTCACTAAGCCATCTGCCCTCAGGTGCCAAGAAGTCCCTGTGGGCTATAACCCCAAACCTTTTTAATCCCATGTCCAAAATATGACCATGCCATAGATTAAATTGCTTAATTTCGCCTTGTTGTTCAAGCTCTGAGTTGATTTTGAACTCCTATCCTAATATATAGGTATCATACTTCAATTTCTTTGGCTGAAGTTCTTTCCTTCCTACCTTTTAGTTTCATCTCTAAGCCATCTACTCGTGATCATCCTACATGGTCCTCATTGCTGTCTCTTCTCTCCCTGTCTCCCTCCCTATTTTCTCATTATCCATTCACAAGTATTTATTCAGAGGCTACTATGTGAAAAGCACTGTACTCCTTAAGAGTTGGACTGGACACCATCTTTGCTTGCTTTGTCACTGAAGATTATCAGGTCAGTTGAGATTTATGGCTGTATTATCTCAAGGGTTTCCCTATACTTGTTAAAACAAATGTTCTCTGAAGGTCTTTGCATTTTCTGCTGCTTATGAATGGACTGGTATTTGAGATGCTTGCCAGGCCCTTACTCCACTGTGCTATCCTGTAGCTGGCAAAATGGCGCTCACCTCAGCCTTCACCTCTGTCTTGAGCCTCTCTGTTATTCTCCAGAAACATTCTTCACATTTTCTTGAAGTTTCCTTAGTTAATTTTTTTAAAGATTTTATTTATTTATGTGAGAGAGAGAATGAGAGAGAGAGAGCATGAGAGGGGGGAGGGTCAGAGGGAGAAGCAGACACCCCGCTGAGCAGGGACCCCGATGCAGGACTCAATCCCAGGACTCCAGGATCATGAAGGCAGTCGCTCAACCAACTGAGCCACCCAGGTGCCCCTTTAGTTAATTTTTAATAAGTATTTTCTCCCTCTCTCTCCCCTCGCTATATATTTAAACAGACTATTATGAGAACTTGTTTCTGGCATGCAGGCGTATACCTAGGTTAACACTTCTTTGAATCTGGTGCCCAATCTACTCAGAATTTGGTTCACTCTGAAAATTCCTCTTTACTCATTCGTTTAGCATTTCTACCTCTTCTCCTTAAACCTAGGCTTTTATGTAAGAAATTTCAGGGCGGACATTGTGTTCAGGTGGGCAGTGGGCCAGTGTGGCTCAAGGACCACGGATGCTTCAGCAGCAGGCTTTGGCGCCACCTCTGCTCCCCGTGACCACCTGTGGCTTCCCCAGAGCCGCTGTCAGCAGAGATGGGGCTGGTTCCTAGTAGGGAGGAAATTGCTCCTTCTCTGACTGGGGCCTGAGAGGCGGGTCTGTCACTTGCTGCTGCTCCCCAGCAGTCCACAGTGAGGCTGATTTTCCATCCTCTTTCTCTCCCTGATGGTAATCCGTCCAGTATCATAACCATCTCCTTCTCTTCTCCCCTGTCTCGTCTTCCTACTTCTTTTTCTCTCCTTTCTGCTTCTCTTCCTGGCTCCTTGAGCAAGGCTTACCTTAAATGTTTCTCATTTTAAAGCCTTCACATTTTGAAAATAAAATTAATTGAATCCTCCTCTCCGCTTCTGTGGTCATTTCTCTGTTGTAGCACTTATCATTTCATATTATAGCTCTCTCTACCCTGCTAAACCCTGAGCTCATACAGGATAAATACAGGGTATTATTAATATCATTTCTCTTAAGCCTGGCAGAGTATTCATGTGGAGCAAATACAGTGGAGTCCTTATGGGCACTGACTCTGGAACGAGCCTGCTGATGTTCATATGTTGGCCTCCCCAGCCCTTCCCTATGTCACCTTGGGCACCTTACTTAACTTCTCTGTGCCTCCGTTTTTTCTTTTGCAACTTGGTGGTGATCATAATGCTTAGAACAGTTTCTGCTATATAATAAGTGCTATTTAAATGCTTACTATTAAAAAAAATAAACGTCTACTAGTATGTGTTGAATTCAGTTTAACAGAATCATTGTAATCAAGCTCACCACTCCCATTTATTTAGTGAGGAAGCATATTTTGTACAAGGATGGTCATTACACCTAAATGGGACTGAGGATACAGTAGGCATTCAATCAGTATTTTTGAATGAATGAATGAATGACTGGGCTGGGTAGTATAGACACAAAGAAATGCAAGTCCCGATTTCCTTCCTTCAGGCCTCATAGAGTGGGAGTACAGACGGGAGATGAGAGGATATCTGAATGTACATAGACACACCTTCCTCTGGCTATGGACACTTGGGTTGCTTCCACCTCTTGGCTGTTGTGAATGATGCTACTATGAACAAGAGCATGCAGCTATCTCTGTGACACCTGCTTTCAGTTCTTTTGGGTATACATTCAGAAGCGGGATTGCTGGATCATATCATATGACAGTTACATTTTTAATTTTTTGAGGAACTGCCATAATGTTTTCCATAGTGCTTGTGCCATTTTATATTCCCGCCAACACTGTGTAAGGAGAATCATTAATTTTTCAGTTGATCTGAAAGGAAACATAATAAGTTAGGTTTTTGTCTCTAGTGTTACCCGTGTACTTCCAGTGTCTTTATTGCTTTAAAAGATATGTTCCCTATAGGAAACTATCAAACCACACCCTTTCACCTTCGTACATTTGTAAGGATTGTATAAACTAAGAGGACTATCATAGAAAATGACCTTCTATTTCTTTAGGTTGAACTTTCGTAACCAACTCTATAGATAATTAAGATGAAGGTGATTTATTTTCCTCTGGATTCTCTGGGCCCACGGTTAGCATCTTTCTAAACTCACTGAATAATCAAATGATTCTCAGCCAGTGACACATAGTTCTTGATTTAGGCTTTTCATTGTTTTCTGAACATTTTGATCTCTGTATTTTGCTTCTTTTAAAACATATCCCATTAGGGTAACCACGAACAAGTTACTTTGTGAATTCCACATGCCTATGCTTTCTTTTCCAAAAGTGGAAGTGCTAAAGTTTACCAAACTTGAAGACCTTAAAATATAAGCAGACCAATTACTATTGTTACCATTGGGCTATTGGCTAGCTCTACATTAATTCAGGAAGACATTGTGCAATTCCAAGATCTCATCTTAATGAAAAAGGAACAATGAGTTCCTCTCTCTCTCTTTTTTTTTAGAAGTATGTAGCCCCAATATTTGATGGATTTAAGTGTTCCTTTGCCTCTATAAATTTGTGAGGATTCTATCATTTTAGATACAGTGCGTGAAGAGGATGGTTGTTTAAAACTGTTCCTGTAACAACTAGAAGGGATTTCAGTAATTTTCTCAAATGGCTCATGATTGTTTTTTTGTTTTATAACATACTCTATGTACTTTAACCCCAAAGTTAAACTCTCTAATACTTCAAGTTTGTTTTCCATCAAAATACAGATCACAGATACTTATTGAAGCCCTCTAGATAACAGATAACATGACTGTGATTACATTCGATACGGTAGTTGAAAGTGAAGTGCCATATGCAGTATAAATGAATCTGGTTGAGGAAGACTAAGGTAGATGAAGGGTAAAATTAGGGCAACCATATGCATTTGATTTTAAGTTTTATCTTGATTAAAAATATTATTGGGGAAAACATAATATTGTGTTTCTCTTTTCCATATCAAACTGGGATTTAAATAAGGAGCGGGTAGAAGAGGTCAAGGGCAGGGATTCTAGAGTCATTGTTTGGTGCCAATCCACTCTCTGCCACTTACTAGCTGGGTGACACTGGGCAAGCTACTCAGAGCCTCACATTCTCATCTGTAAACTACAGTTAGTAATGGGTTGTTATGCCATTTAAATAAGTTAATATATGTAACTTGCTAGAACAATGACTGGGGGGATGTGCTATGTAAGATTTTGCTTTTGATTTTCTAATCAGCCATGAATTCTTAGATTGTTCTGCATACATTGTATTATCCCAGGCATCAATGTTGTCATCTGCAAAAAATAGAATTTTCTTTTTCCTGAATGGTTTTACAAATCTGGACTAACCAAAGATCTAAAATCCCTTTTCTGTTAGTCAATTAGTAGTGCATGAATTGAAAGAATGATGGATTGAACATCTTGTACCCCAAAAGCTCTTAGATTGTGAATGCGCAGGGAACAACCGGAGATTCAGTGAGTGCATCACAAATACTTTCTGGGTGATTTTAAGAGTCTTTAATGAATGAATCATTGAGTAGGCAGATGGGCTGTGGGAAGCAAGCCCCTAGTAAATTTTTGCTTTTACTACAGAAATATTTCTGAGCAGTAAATGCCCACCATTCATGACTATAAACATTCTTTAATAATAAAGTCATTGCTTTCCACAGCCATTTTTTTTCTCAGGACAGATAGCTCGAATGAGATAGTGTATGTGATAGTACTTTAAAAACAATTTTTGACAGCTTTATTGAGATATAGTTGTGTAACATAAAGTGTATTTGGTTTAGGAGTTTTTAGTGTACTCACAGAGTTATGAAACCAATACCATAGTCTAATCTTAGAACATGCTCAACTCCTTTATGTTTTGGTGGAGTCCTATTCTGGGCATTTTATATGAATGGATCAATATAGTATCTGGCCTTTTGTGTCTGGCTTGTCATCCATGTTGTAGCAGCTGTCAGTACCTTATTCTTTCTATGGCCAGATTATGATTGCATTGTATGGATATACTCCATTTTGTTTTTCCATCATTGGTTGATGGGCATTTGGGTTTCTACTTTTTGCCTATTATAACTAATGCTGCTATGAATGTTTGTGTACAAGCTTTTGTGTAGACACACACATATATATATATATTGTTTGTTTGTTTGGTTTGGTTTGGTTTGGTTTGGGGGAAGAGAGAAGAGGGGCAATCTTAAACAGGTTCTGTGCCCAGCGTGGAGCCTGACACGGGCCTTGATCTCACAACCCTGAGATCATGACCTGAGCCAAAATCAAGAGTTAGATGCTTAACTGACTGAGCCACTGTGGACATGTTTTTGATTCTCCTGGATGTATACCTAGGAATGGAATTGCTGACTCATACCGTAACTCTATGCTTAGCATTTTGAGGGACTGCCTAATGCTTGAACAATTTTATATTCCAAGTGTATGAGGGTTCCAATTTCTCCACATCCTGGCTAACACTTGTTATTGTCTGTCTTCTTGATTTTAGCCATCACAACTGGTAGGAAGTGGTGAAAATACTTTTTTTTTTTTTTTAAATTAAAGAAAGCAGTATAGAGTAAAAGTAAAATGTAAGTAGTACAGAAAACACTGTCCAGGTCTGGCCTGCCTCCCAGAGTTATAATTTTTTCTACAGTCCTCCAGAGTGGTCTCTGCATATATAATAATCCTTAGATATATAATTTAAAAAGAGCATATCTGAGAGTATATACCCTTTTGTATTATTCTTTTCCACTTAATAATATATTTTAGAGCAGTTTCTATATAAGAATGTGTTGCTCTACCTTTTTATTCTTACTCTCAGCAGGGTATTCCTTTTTGAGGATATAAGCTATTCATATAAACAGTTTTCCTATTGAAGGGCATTTTCACTGTTTCCAGGATTTTGCTGTTACAAGTAATGCCCCCTTGAGCATCTTTGTGAGGTTGTCTTTGAGTACATTTGTGAAGATACTCATGGAAAAAATTAATTATGCTGCTTCATGTTCCCACGGATAGGGGATGAAAGTACCTGTCATCCCATGGTCTTTCCAAAACATATAAAACCCATGATTCTGCATTAAAAGATAAGGCATGAAGGAATATCCCCCAAAGTAGGAATGAGTTTATATAGCACAACATCAAACATACCTTAAAGGCCGTCAGATTTCCCTGTCATGGCCAATGTGGTAGCTGAAAAATAGCTTAATGGAACTGAGTTTGACCTGTAAGAGTGAATCAAATGTATATTATTATAAAGTTTGAAGTTAAACTTTCTCAGTGTATTGAAGTTGAATCCCAGATAATAGGATTAAGCTTTCAAATTTCTGAAATAAATTCAGGCATCGGGATAGTCTAAACTTGCCTTAATAATTAGTAAAACCATATGCTAGATGAAATAGTGCATTGGTCCTTTTATCTATACAGTTGACATTTATTCACCAGTTACTATATGCCAGGCAGAACTTCCAAGACTAGAAAAAGGAAGGATGGTAAGAGACACATATTGCTCCCAAGCAATATATGATCTAGTAAGGGAGACACAAAAAGACAAATACTCGTAAAGGATATGGAATAGAGGTTGACACAACGATATGTAAGCTGTGTCCCAGGGTCCTGGGATCGAGACCCACATCAGGCTCCCTGCTCAGTGGAGAGCCTGCTTCTCTCTCTCTGCCCCCCACTAGTGCTCACTTGCCTCTCTCTCTGTGTCAAATGAATAAATAAAATCTTAAAAAAAATCTTATGGTGACATAATAAATATGATTCATGTGATCACATAGTAAATGCTATGTAATAGGATTTGTGTAAAATGCCAATTGTGACATAGATTTTTACATATAAAGGGAGTGAGGGAGGGAGAGATGAGTGTGAATTGGTGCTATCAAGAAGAGACCCTTAAGATATGTTTGATATTATGTTATGTAAGCTAATACCTACTTTTAGGGATATTTCCTCATGCCTCATGTTTTTAATGTAGAATCATGGGTTTATATATTTAAAACTCTTCATGAAAAACATGGCTGTGGTTCTTTATATCCACTCTTTTTAGGAATTACGTTTTTCTGGGGTGTGCATTTATGAGTATATATTTCCTTCAGCAAAAGTTTTCTGGAAAGCAAAAGTTACCCATGTAACTGTTTCTGATAATTGATGCTGTTTAATAGTTCGAAGAAGTGGCAGTTTGGACCTTGGGAGAGAGTTGGTGGCTAGTAGTTTGTAGAGTATATTTAGTGGGACAGTGGGTGATGAGAAGTGCTATTTGGTTTCTTCTTCTCACTGTCTTCCCAT
This sequence comes from Neomonachus schauinslandi, assembly GCF_002201575.2. Classification (NCBI taxonomy): domain Eukaryota; kingdom Metazoa; phylum Chordata; class Mammalia; order Carnivora; family Phocidae; genus Neomonachus; species Neomonachus schauinslandi. Next base: position 15,193,253 of record NC_058410.1, on the reverse strand, counting down.
ATTTGGGTCAATGTTCCCTAATAACACTGGTGAGCAAGGAGCGTTCAGAGTTCTAGGTAGGGATTGCCTTGTTTGTAGATATTTTAAAAGGGATATTTTGTAGTTTTTCTTTTAGAACCAGCAGAAGGACATATCTGATGAAGATCATTTCCCAGGTTTCCAATAAAAATATATTTTTTGAGTGACCAGGTATAATTTTGCCAAGGTTTCCAAACGGTTTTCCTTTAGAGTGAGAAAAAAAATCCTCTGATTATCTTGAAGTAGCAGTCTCTTCTTTTGGAATGCTAACCTTAAAACAAGACCCTTTGAGGCAAGTTTTTAATTTTGGCATCAAATGTACAATTTCTGAAGATATCGGATGGGAAAAGTCATTGCCAAGCTTTGTTCTGGAAATCAGGTCTAATTTTATGACAATGATTAAAAAAAACCACATTCTCTCCACTGGAAAGGTCAGAGTTGAGACTGTTCATCCTGCCTCTATAAGCTTTTGTTCCAGGAACCCAAGATTTATTTGGGGAGAAACCTGGAAAACTAACCCAAGCGGAGAAAAAGAAATTGCTTTTGTGTGAAAAGCAGTAAAAGAAGATCGTCTTGAGGAATTGCAATCTAAATGGTGAAATGGTCTCATCACAGTCTTTAGACACTTAAAACAGCACTCCATAGACTATTTAGATCTTTTTTTTTTAAGTTTTTATTTATTTATTTATTAGAGAGAGACAAAGAGACAGCAAGAGCAGGGGTAAGGGCAGAGGGAGAGGGACTAGCAGACTCCCTGCTGAGTGGGAAACCTGACACAGGGCTCGATCCCAGGACCCTGAGATCACAACCTGAGCCCAAGGCAGCTGCTTAACCAACTGAGCCGCCCAGGTGCCTCTCCATAGACTATTTAGATCTTAAGGAAGCATGACAATCTGTCAGGTGTCATTATTAGTGGATTCAATCTTTGGATGACCCTGACTGCCATATGACCCTGGGCAAATTTGCTTGAAATGGGTAATATTAACTTCTTTAGTAAAAGGATCTCCACTGATATTTCCTATTGTTTGTGATCTGTGGGATCCTAGCTATGAAATAGGAGGGAGCATATAATGATTTGTTTAATATTTACATTTGTTTGATCAACGATTGTACAGCTGGAAAATTCATTCCTGGGACATTTGAGAGTTAAAGTCACTACTTCTGGACTTTTCTCTCTTTACTTGTCATCAGTAATTCCCTTGCGATAACTCTACCCTCATAGAAGGTGTCTAATGCAGACAATGACAGAAAGAGTCTTGGATTATGAATGGAAACAATGATGCACAACAGTGAATGCAATGATTCAACATTTTTGTTGAATGTTTTATGGAATTATTGTTGGACAGTATTAATAGAATGTACCGAAGCTGCAAATTTAGAGAAAAAAAGTGGAAAGAATTAATATTCAAACCTGAAGACTTACCTGGTAAGTTTTACTTAGCTGGTGAAATGTGGTCCAATTTAAACAAAGTGTTTTTAGTTTTCTCAGAGCAAACATCCTACACAAACATAAACGGTGATATGAGACACAGATAGAACTTAGTTCACCATATTTTCCAAAAGTGCAGTCTACCAGCCAGTTGGTATGGCACACCAGAGAGAAAATAATTAAGAATGTGCTAATAGCAGTTCATTTTGTAACCCACTCTACCAGGTTGGGGACTTGAAGCAATGTATTCTAATAGGAAGATACTCTATGGAAATGATATTTTAAGGGGATGACTTAATTTGCATGAGGAGGTCCACCTTTTCTTGCAGTGACCTTGTAGGCAGCTCTTTAAGATTTTTGTCTTTATGCATTTAAGGGAAGGAGTTACCTCCACATTTTGGTAGGCAAATTTTGCACATGTGTAGCTTTGGTGGAGGAGAGGTGTGTGCTGCCCTGTGGGTGGGCGAGGCAGCTCAACAGCAACAATAGCTTTTAGCAGCTACCAGATTTGCTAAAAGCAACCATGTCCAATTAGCAGTAAGTGCCATGCACCTGCAGTTACTAGGAATTCAACCTCTTTGGAAGCTGAATCTTAATGTAGCCCTTTTTTTTTTTTAAATAACAAATCTTATACCCTGGGAGAATAAAGAAAATTAGCAATGGCAAAACAGAAACACTCTGAAATGTATTGTTAATATTGATTTAAAATATAGAGGCAAGTGTGCGATCAGTGGCATTTAAAAATCTATATTATTTAAAAATACTGTTTTCTCACAGTTTACTTCCTAATTTTGGATTTCATTTTCATATGAATATTGCAGTTGTTTTCTTAGAAATTTACAGTGTGGACACTGGTTCCCTATCTATGTTTCCATCATTTTCTGCAAAATCATTCACCAGGATAATAAACATAACAGTTCCAAATTGCAAGGACATAGAAAAAAATGTTCAACTTCTTTTCAAGGTTTCAAATTCACTGCAATGGAAAGGACTCCTGTATATTATAAAAATGGTATCTTCAACATATTTTAAAGTTTTCCGCAGTTTTTCCTTGAACATTTGATACCTTTTCCCTGAAAATGTTTGTTTACACTCTGAAAGTATGTCTGGGAGTTCTGGGCAGTATAATCTTCCTTCCTTGTGCTTTCCTGCTTTTTCTCTTTTAAAGGATATTATAGAAGAAAGACATCTGTTAAGCATTTTCTGGAGTGATTAGTTTCTAATAAGACTAATAGACTAATAAAATAATCATTTGCAACTGTATCTTTTCAAAAATTCTCAGTTATAATTCTTTAAAAGTGCCAAGAACACCAAAATAATCAAGTCTGATGTAGAACATATAGTAATTTTTAAAATTTTTTAAAAATTAAAAAAAATGTTAGTTACCATACAGTACATCATTAGTTTTTGATGTAGTGTTCCATGATTCATTGTTTGTGTATAACACCCAGTGCTCTGGGCAATACATGCCCTCCTTAATACCCATCACTGGGCTAACCCATCCCCCCAACCCCCTCCCCTCTAAAACCCTCAGTTTGTTTCCCGGAGTCCATAGTCTCTCATGGTTCATCTCCCCCTCTGATATCCCCCCCTTCATTTTTCCCTTCCTTCTCCTAATGTCCTCCATGCTATTCCTTATGTTCCACAAATAAGTGAAACCATATGATAATTGACTTTCTCTGCTTGATTTATTTCACTTAGCATAATCCCCTCCAGTTCCATCCACGCTGATGCAAATGGTTGGTATTCATCCTTTCAGATGGCTGAGTGATATTCCATTGTATATATGGACCATATCTTCTTTATCCATTCATCTGTTGAAGGGCATCTTGGCTCTTTCCACAGTTTGGCTATTGTGGACTTTGCTGCTATGAACATTGGGGTGCATGTGGCCCTTCTTTTCACTACATCTGTATCTTTGGGGTAAATACCCAGTAGTGCAATTGCTGGGTCATAGGGTAGCTATATTTTTAACTTTTTGAGGAACCTCCACATTGTTTTCCAAAGTGGCTGTACCAACTTGCATTCCCACCAATAGCGTAAGAGTGTTCCCCTTTCTCCACATCCTCTCCAACATTTGTTGTTTCTTGCCTTGTCAGACAAGGTCATTCTAACTGGCTTAAGGTGGTATCTCAGTGTGGTTTTGATTTGAATTTTCCTGATGGCTAATGATAATGAATATTTTTTCATGTGTCAGCCATTTGTGTGTCTTCTTTGGAGAAGTGTCTGTTCAAGTTTTCTGCCTATTTTTTGACTTGATTATTTGTTTTTTGGGTGTTGAGTTTGAGTTCTTTATAGATCTTGGTCAGCCCTTTATCTGTAGTGTCATTTACAAATATCTTCTCCCATTCCTTAGGTTGCCTCTTTGTTTTGTTGACTGTTTCCTTTGCTGTGCAGAAGCTTTTTATCTTGATGAAGTCCCAAAAGTTTCAAATTCACTGCAAAGTTCATTTTCACTTTTGTTTCCCTTGCCTTTGGAGACATGTCTTGAAAGAAGTTGCTGTGGCCGATGTCGAAGAGGTTACTGCCTATGTTCTCCTCTAGGACTTTGATGGATTCCTGTCTCACATTGAGGTCTTTCATCCATTTTGAGTTTATCTTTGTGTTTCGTGTTAGAGAATGGTCAAGTTTCATTCTTCTGAATATAGCTGTCCAATTTCCCCAGCACCATTTATTGAAGAGACTGTCTTTTTTTTCCATTGGATATTTTTTCCTGCTTTGTCGAAGACCATAGAGTTGAGGGTCCATATCTGGGCTCTCTATTCCATTCCATTGATCTATGTGTCTGTTTTTGTGCCAGTACCATGCTATCTTGCTGATCACAGCTTTGTAATATAGCTTGGAATCAGGCAACATGTTGCTCCCAGCTTTGTTTTTCTTTTTCAACAGTTCTTTGGCGATTCAGGGTCTTTTCTGGTTCCATACAAATTTTAGGATTGTTTGTTCCAGCACTTGGAAAAACGCCGATGGTCTTTTGATTGGGATTGCATTGAAAGTATAGATTGCAGCATAGACTTTTTTTTTTTAAAAAGACTATTTATTTGAGAGAGAGAGAGTGAGCAGGGGGAGGAGAAGAGGGAGAGGGACAAGCAGACTGTGCTGAGCGCAGAGCCAGACGTGTGGCTTGATTCCAGGACCCCAAGATCATGACCTGAGCCAACACCAAGAGTTGGCTGCTTAACTGACTGAGCCATCCAGACTCCCCGAATATCTAGCAATTTTTATTTGCTGATCATATGCTGAAATTCACTGTAATGAAGAATAATTCATGTGTTGATGTGCTTTAAAGTTAGGATTGTGATATCATGGTGAGAAGATCCTACAAACTGTCACTGTCTTAGTTTGTACTGCCCATCTTCGAGAACTCAGCAATTTCTATATGCATAAGCCCCAGTTTGGAAAAATTATGCAAATGGGAAGTTATTCCCCAAATTGGTTATTTTATTGAATTTGAATCGGTTGGTCCCCAACCAGTATCATCACTTGAGGTGCATAGATAATGTGGTAGTGTTTACTGGGCATATGCAATTATTTAGGTAAAAGTTTGGTTGAACTTTATTGATGTGGAATTTCTAAATCCTGCAATTTCTGGTTTATCCTGTTTATGTGGAATATAATGGGAACACACAGTCAGTGAAGACCTCCTCCTCCAGCTTCCCTCTTTTTTCCTTGCCTATATTTGCCCTTGCTTACCTTTCTTCTTGCTGGGTGTCCTTAGAATTCATCATGTCTGTCAGCGACATCAAGTCTGCTACTGTGGGAACCAGTAGAACTTTATGATGCTCCAGATGGGATTGACTAAGGTGCAGGGGGAGGAGCTGGAGAGGAGTCTGAGATTGCAAGGGGATGTGACAGGGGGAGACATCCAAGATGTTCACACAAACAGAAAGTCTTCAGAATTAGCAACAAGGAGAGAAAATAGAAGACAAAAACTCACAGCAAGGTAGTCAACAGAAATAACCATTTTTTCATTCCAGGTATGATTTGAAGAAGGGGAAAAGTTTATTTTTAGGGAAGAAAGAGAAATCACCTGCAATTTTCCAAGTCTAGAAAGCAGAAAGTACCTTCCATGGAGTTAATAAGCCTTTTGTTATTAGCTAAGAAGTGTTACTATTAAGTCTGACTGTCACTGGAGAGAAAATAAAACTCTCCCTTTTTCTAATGTAATATTTATGAAATAAAGGACAACTGAATATGATAAAGTTTCCCCTCTGAGATCTAATTATTTAGCCAAAGACTTGATCAATTTCTTTTGCTCAGGCTGGCAGCCATATTTTAGCAGCAGTCAGTTCTCATTGACCTTACTTGGGATAATTGCTAAATCCAGTGTCAGTTTTCAGACCTTATTTTATTTGACCTGTCAGCCACATCTGACTCAGTTAATCATTGCCTTCATCTTGAAACGTCCCTTCACTCGGCTGTCAGCGTACTCTGCTTTCCTTCCTGTCCTTCTCAGTCTCCTTTGCTGGTTACTCCTTATTTCCACAATCTCTCAAAGCTGGAACTCCCCTGGATCCATTCCTTAAGCAGCAGCAGCTTCTTCTTCTTCTTCTTTCTTCTTTCTTCTTTCTTCTTCTCTTTCTTTCTTTCTTCATCATACCTGGTGTCATGGCTTTAAATACCATCTATCTTTCTTCCAGCATACACAGAAATAAACTCAAAATAGATTAAAGACCTAAATGTGAGACCTGAAACCGTAAAACTCCTAGAAGAAAACATAAGCAGTAATTTCTTTGACATGGGCCAAAAAAAATTAAACTATTGGGACTAATCAAAATAAAAAGCTTCTGCACAGCAAAGGAAACCATAAACAAAACAAAAAGACAACTTACTGAATGGGAGAGGATATTTGCAAATGACATATCCAATAAGGGGTTACTATCCAAAATATATAAAGAACTAATACAACTCAACACCCAAAGAACAAATAATACAATTAAAAAACAGGTAGAGGACCTGAATAGACATTTTTTCTAAAGAAGACATACAGATGGCTAACAGACACATGAAAAGGTGCTTTATGTTACTCATCATCAGGGAAATTCAAATTAAAACCACAATGAGATATCACTTTAAACCTGTTAGAGTGGCTAAAATAAAAAACACAAGAAATAATGAGTGTTGGTGAGGATGTGGGGAAAAAAGGAACACTTGTACACTGTTGGTAGGAATGTGAATTAGTGTAGCCACTGTGGAAAACAGTATAGAGGTTCATCAAAAAATAAAACTACCATATGATCCATTAATTACACTACTAGGTATTTAACCAGAGAAAAAGAAAACACCAATTAGAAAAGATACATGTGCCCCTGTGTTTATTACAGGATTATCTACAATAGCCAAGATATGGAAGCAACCCAAGTGTCCCTCAATAGATGAATGGATAAAGAACAGGTAGTATATATATACAATGGAATATTACTCAGCCGTAAAAAAGAATGAAATGGATGCAACATGGATGGACCTAGAGGGTATAATGCCAAGTGAAATAAGTATGACTGAAAAAGATAAATACCATATGATTTTACTCATATGTAGAATTTAAGAAACAAAACAAATGAACAAAGAAAAAAAGACAAAAAACTCAGACTCTTAGATACAGAGAACAAACTGGCGGTGGCCACAGGGGAGGTAGGTATGGGGGATGGGGAAAATAAATGAATGGGATTAAAGGGTATACTTATCTTGATGAGCACTGAAAAATACACAGAATTGTTGAATCATTATATTGTACACCTGAAACTAATATAACACTGTATGTCAATTATACTTTGATTAAATACATACATACATACATACCATATATCACTCTCTCTCCCCTTGGACTTTAGACTTGGACTTTAGACTTGTCCATCCAACTGCCTACTTCATATCTTTGCATGGATGTTGAAGAGGTTTCTCAAACTTGACAAGTCTGAAAACACATCCCTAACATCCCCCCTAAGCCTGCTCATCTCACAACATATCCCACCTTGATTTATGGCAAATCCTTCCTCCACTTCTCATGCCAAAAACCATGGAGTAATTCTTAACTCCTCCATACCACCCATCTAAATACCAGAGAATCCTGTTGACTTTATAATAAAAATATATCCGGAATTTAACCACTTTGTACCACTCCATCCCCACCACCCTGGTCCCAGCTACCACTATTTCTTGCCTGGAGTGCTGTAGCCATCTGTAACTTCCTTCCCTGCTCTATCCTTTAAAATGGAAGTCACGTCATGTCAAGTTTAAACTTCTCGATAACTTTCATTTTCACTCAAGAAAAGCCAAATCTGTTCCTGACCCATCCTTACCTTTTTGATTTATTGCTAACTCTTCCTCATTCTAGGCATACTGACCTCCTTGCTGTGCTGTGGACACACTGGGCATGACCCTGACCCAGAACTTGTACATTTGCTAGTTCCTCAAACATATGGCTTGCTCCTTTATTTTCTTGAGGTTATTATTCAACTTTTACCTGGGGTGAGGGCTTCCTTGGCCACCCTATTTAAAATGGTCAACTTCTCCATCTTCTCCCCTCCTCCCTGTATACATTGCATTTCCTTCGTTAATTTTCTCTCATTACCACCTTCTTTTATTTTATTTTATTCTATTTATTTTCTTATTTTTAATTTATTATTATTATTATTATGTTATGTTACCTGCCTTCTAACTTACCCTGTACTTTACTTATTTTTCTGTCTCCTTACGTAAGAATATAAGTTCTGTGTGGGCTGGTTTCTTTGTTTTGTCCATTGCCATATGCCTAGTGTCTGGCACGTAGTAGGCATTCAATTAATGTTTTTTGAATGAATTGAAAATAATAAATGATGACTGGTCAAAATAAATGAGATGAACTCATGATGTATCATTCCTTGCTGTGATGAGGAGGGACATGCATGTATGGCAGGGGGAGGAGTTTCAGAGAACTGTGCTTGGCATCGCAAGGAGAGATCACAGTCATGTGATCTCCCTCTTGACTTGGTGGGTCCTATTCCCCACTCCTGAATCAAATCAAAGCTACTTTCGAGCACACTTTTTACTAGTGCTGAGGCTATTTTAACATTCCATTAAAAACCATTTAAAATACAAAAACAAGGCTGTATTATTTTAATTCTGACCTTAGTAGACTCTCAGTTTTATAACTGTTTAGAGAAAATGTGGAAAGGTTGAATATATTTGCTGGCCCCAGTCTTTTCATTACTCATCTCTATAAAAGAGGCTTTTAGGGACATATTAAAAAGTTTCCTGCTCTCTTGTCTCTTGCCTTCCTTCTCATCTTCCTTCATTGCACCCCAAATGCTTGAAAGCAAGACCCTGAGAGTCTGGAGGAAATGTGTTCTGGTCAGAGCAGACTGGAGTGGAGCTGGCCTAGAACCTTGGATCCTGCCTTCAGAACTGCTACACAAATTATTGCTTCTAAAGGAGTGAGCTCATGCATGTTCACTATACTGAGAACTCATTTAGCTGTTGTTTCCCCTAGAAGAAGTTCTCACTTGGATGCTGTCCTTGTTCGTGTCTTCTCCCCTGTGTTTCTTCGTGTCTGACTAGAACAAAGATGAAGGCTTTGGTGCCGAGAACAGGTGCTGCATCCACGTAGGCAAAAAAGACATAGAGTGGAGGGTTGTCTGTTAAACTGAGAAAGCAGGTAGTTTTTTAGACAAACTGAAAGCCAGTAATGACTTCATCCATTTCCTGTAATAAGGCAATGGTCTGAACTTGAGGAACCTATTAAAGTATGCTTCCAAACACAGAGGCCATGTCTAGGGTTCCATGTATTTACCCTCAAATGTATTCTGAAACAAGGGAGTTGATAAACAATTCTGGAGCTTATAAAAACCTTAGGAATATAAAGCATTCTTTATATGATAGAAATTTAGCAGGGATTTTGTGCAGTTTTGTTAGTTATGGGCTGGATTGTTTGTTTTTTCCTAATAGAGGTATGAAGACAGATGTGAAAAAGCAAACTACTTTTATTAATAAAGATGGCTTAAGGGGACTCCTTTTATGAATGGGGCTTAAAATATGCTTCTCTCTCCAGTTCTTTTTTATGCATTTAATATTCTTCAATTTGTTCTTCCTAAGTTGTTCCATAATACTACAACAGAATAGTAATAATAATGATAGTGATGCATTTAGAATCATAAAACGACAACATATTTGGGCTCCAGGAAACTTTAGAGAACATCTAGCCCAATCCTTTGTCTTACAGAAGAGGAAAAGTAAAGATGGGCCATAACTTGCCCAGGGTCTTACACTGAATTACTGGCAGAATTGGGCATTAAAAGCTGCCTCCCCTAATCTCTCTCGGCTGCTCTCGTCATTAAATCATAAAAAAGTTATTTCTCCAAATGAAGAAATAACATGAAGTTATTTTTCAAAATAGACTTTCTGTATTTTTCAGTCATACAGAAAAAGAAAAATGATTACATACTTTGGAGTTAACAAAACAACAAAATATTGAAGATCTACTATATAATTTAGAGAACCAAAAATAAAACCAGAATCTTCCTGTGATCTCCATTGCATAAGACAACATCGGACTGCTAATATATGTTCAAAACTGTGTTTATATGTTAGATTCTTATTATTGTATTTAAATGTTCAAAAAATGTCAGCTTCGTTACTCTTTCCTTGGCATGTCCAGTCCTGTTGTGCCGTGGAGCTTTGTTTGCACTGCCGACCATCAGCTGGGAGCTCATACCTAGACAGTGGGAATCTCGGGACACGTTTTCATGTTTAATAAAAATGGCAAAATGTCGTGATTCCACTTCGTGAATATTTTTGATGTTTTTAAAAACATTGTCGCATACCCAACAATGAACAGCCCTTGCTCAGGAGTCATTCTTAGAGAAGTCTGGCTTCACTACTCTCATATCAGAATGTTGGGTCCTTCTAGAACCTTTCTGTATCAGAACCGGAAAGGGTTAGTGGAAATCTGAATGTTAGAATTAATCAAATATGTCTGAATCTAAGATACAGATGAAGCTATGCCGTTTATGAAGCACTTTAACTGAAGTCTGCATGTGTATGTGTGAGCAAGCTGTTGGTAAGGGTCACTACCAGGGAAAATCTAGGTAAGATTGCACAACCCTCAATTTGGGAGGACCAATTTCCCCATCCCTACAATGTACATGTATTATGAGGAGATTTGTTTCTTCAGGGCTATCTTTGGCCCCCAGCTCTTTCTTCCTGAATTAACTCCATGTGGGTCATTTTACCCTCTTGTGGGTCACGTCCATGTTCCATAGTGAGTGGATTCAGAGGTGGAATTCATTCTCTTTCTTTGATTTCTGCAAAAGGCCACCCAGACAAGACGTTGCAGTTACTGCCAGATCCTACCGAAGAAGAATTTACAGCACAACAAACAAGCACCTGGAAATAGAATCTTAAAATCCCTCTCCTTAAAAATCCATTGTCCAGCTCAGACTCCAACATCCCTGGTGTTTGCAACATTCCTGTCTACTTTTCTCCTTATAGTCATCGCGAGAGGAAGCCCAACCTTGGTATTGTTTTTTACTGTTGTCTTACACAGAATATTTTGGTCCATTCTTTGTTTTGTTCACTCCTTCTGGTCTTGTTTGATTTTATGCCCTAAAAAACCGAAAACCAAACCAAACAAACAAAAAACCAAACCAAAACAACAACACAACACCCCAAAACAAAAAAACAATCCAATGTGCCATTAAATTATTTTTCTAAATGAGGACTATTTCCCCCTGCCACGTACCACTTGTTATGATTTTATAAATAAATACATGTATAAGTTATCACACACACACACACACACACACACACACACACACACACACACTTAACTGCAATTAATACACAGCTCAAGTAACATCATGGTCCTTGTGTTAATTCTGGTCCTTCCTCATGAAGGATTGGTGAATGTTTTAGCCCCGGGTAGCTAAGGGAAAATTGCCTGCTGTATTTTAAATCTGGGTCCTCTTCTTTTAATTATCTAACTTGTCCATCTTCAATCTCCTTTTGGAGTAAGTTTTTCCTTTTATATGGGCTACTGTACTAATCACTGAGAAAAATAAATTTGTTTGCAATTGTTTAAGGATCTGACTTTACTGTAGAATCTTTGGAGTATAGTTCTAGCTTTTTCTTTTTACAGCTCTGTCCAGTTCCATGCACATTATGGAACTGCAACTCTTTTAAGCGCTTTCTATGTACCTAACAACATCTGCCTCCAAACTGCCCTTCAGCAATGGGAATTTTGGCTTCTCTGGCTTTGGAGTGGAAGAAATAAATTCCAGGTTGAGTGTTCCACAATAAAATCTTCAGCTATTACTCAAATATTATGTCTGGTTACCTTCTGTTTTGTCCCTGTCAATGCAGTCTCTGTTTGCAGCAACTGGGATTCTATTTAATTTTTTCTTGTCCACTGTGTAGAGGTTATACCAGTAAAATGGATCACTACTAAAAAGAGTGGGTAGCTAGAAATACCCCCATATGATTGTTTTTACTTGAATATAAAAACAATAACAGGGCGCCTGGGTGGCTCAGTCGTTAAGCGTCTGCCTTCGGCTCAGGTCATGATCCCAGGGTCCTGGGATCGAGTCCCACATCGGGCTCCTTGCTCGGCGGGAAGCCTGCTTCTCCCTCTCCCACTCCCCCTGCTTGTGTTCCTGCTCTCGCTGTCTCTCTCTCTGTCAAATAAATAAATAAAATCTTTAAAAAAAAAAAACAATAACAAAAAAACTACCTGTTCTATGCACTTACCCCATTTAATTAGAAATGTTGAGGCATGTTTTTTTGTTGTTGCAAAATATTCCAACTTTGAGGAGTGTGGGATCTATTCATGGCAGGAAAACAATGAAAAATTCTCTCTTCATGAGAAGGTAGCCAGAATATCAAGATTGGTTTAAACAGAGGGGCAACAATGGAAATGCAATGGAGTTAGTATTTCATTGATGATCAATTTCATTGACGATATTTCTCCAAAAATCAAAGTAACTCTTTTCTAGCACCTGTAGAATTGAGTACAGATATTAGGGTGATGAATTAAAATATATCTTTTTTCCTTGCTTTAGAAAAATGTTCATGGTCCCAAGTCAGATGCTTTTCGTGAAGAAATATGGGTTGTAAAAAAATTCTTAATGAAAATTACTTGGATCTCTGTTAAGGGAAAAATCTTTATAGTAGAAATGTTGGCATGCCAATAGATATATGGATACAATAACGGGTCTGTTATGGTAAATGTGGAATTCCCAGATAGGTTTCTTAGTGCTTCTCTAGCCTGCTTCCCCAGTGCTCTCTTGCAAGAAGAGAGTCCTAGAGTCCTTCTAGGCTAGTTGCTGCCTCCCACTATCTCCCCCTCTCCTGATTCTATGACAGTGAACTCCCTACCCATACCTAACCCACAAATTGTTGTGATAACTAAATGAAAGCTGTTTGTGAAACTGTGGCTCTTTGAAAAGTGCTAGACAAATTAGTAGATGCTGTTATTATGCTAAGATGCTCAGAAAATATCAATGGATCCCTTAAATTTCAATTTCTAACCTCTTAAAAGATACAAACTCTCTTTATGATTGGGTTCCTGCTATGGAATATTGGAAATCTATGTGTAAATATATGTGCCATGTATGTGTGATATTTTGCATATCAATATATTCCATACACATCTCATAAATTTTATGGTTAAGGGTATTACTTTTGAGAAGATATATATACATCATGTTCTACTTGCATGCTCTTCTATTCCTGAGGACCAGTGTTTGGGCCAATGGTATTCAGATGTTTCTTAATATCTAGCCATATACCATTTTTTCCCATGGTTAATTATTTGACACACAGAGCTGTTGGTCAACAATATAAAGAATTAACCAGCAATATCTGAGTGGTGATCACTTAGGTATTCATTTTGATTTTATTTTTATATATATATACATTTAAATATTTTATTTATGAGAGAGAGAGAGAGAGAGCACAAGCCAGGGGGAAGGGTAGAGGGAGAGGGAGAAGTAGACTCCACACTGAGCAGGGAGCCAGATTCGGTGCAGGGCCCCATCCCAGGACCCCGGGATCATGACCTGAGTGGAAGGCAGCTGCTTAACTGACTGAGCCACCTAGGCAACCCCTAAATATGCTTTATATATTTTTTGATATGCATTCAATAATCTTAAAAAGAAAATAAAAACCATTCTCACATAGTTGTTTAAAGTAGTAGAAGCCTCCAAGAGTGGAACTGAAAAGTTAGGCATGCTCTTCCTTAACATTTCTCTTTCACTTATATTTCTTACCCTTTGCATGGGAAATTAAACCTCAGCCCCTCTTCTTAGACAGAATAAGATTCATGGGCTCTGTGTCATTTTTCCATTCCATTCCTGGCTGGAGAGATTGATGTTCAAATCTCTTTTCTGCTTCTCTACTCCTCAGCTCTATGACCTTGAGCAATTTCTGTGCCCTGGTTTCCTCATCTGTGAAATAGGATAATAATAGAACACATCCCTTTCGGATTGTTGCAGGGATTGCATGAATTAGTCAAGGCAAAATAGTATACCTATTTGCTGGCAGTAAGCCCTCAATAATTGTTAGCCATTATTAGTAGTATTTTATATTAGTGCACGCTGATGAGTCATGTGACCTTGAGCAAATTATTTAAATCTGGATTTCAGTTACCTCTAAATGAAAGAATTGAACTAGTTCAGTGGTTCTCAAACTTAAGTATGTATCAGATCACCTGGATGGTGTAGTAAAACACTAATTTCTGGGCCCCACCCTTGGAGTTTCTGATTTAGTAGACCTAGAATGGGGTCTAATAATTTACATTTCTAACAAGTTTCCAGGTGAAGCTGATGCTGCCCATCTGGAGACCCACTTTGAGAATCTTTAGTTTACTCTAAACAAAGCAGTGATTCTCCTTGGCGGCACATTAAATTCATGTAGGAAGTTTAAAAATCCCCATGCCTGGGCTGTCCCCCAGACCGATTAAGTCACCATCTCTGCAAGTGCTAACCATATCTTCATAGCTTTTCAAGGTCTCTTTGTCCTTCTAAAGAGTAGTCAAGTTTGACAACCACTTCTAATGTCTTTTCCAGGTCAAAAATACCCATAATTCTAACTTAAATGAAGAAAAGAAATTTATCAGGAAGACCCTATTCTCTACTCCTTCTTGCATGGGTTTACCCCCTGAAAAATTAGCATTTCTTTTTTTAAAGATTTTATTTATTTGAGAGAGAGAGAGTGAGAGAGAGCATGAAAGGAGAGAGGGCCAGAGAGAGAAGCAGACTCCCTGCTGAGCAGGGAGCCTGATGTGGGACTCAATCCTGGGACTCCGGGAGTTAAGCAGTGGCTTAACCAACTGAGCCACCCAGGCGCCCGAAATAAACATTTCTTTACTAAGGTGTATATTTATCTGTGGAGCATCCATAGGTGCACATTTTGTACAGCTGGTAGCCAAAAAGCATGGTGTAGCTGAAAATTGCTTTGGACTTTGCAGATTATTTTATAAATTAGTTTTGCTTATTTGTTATTTTATTATTGGAAGATAGTGTAGGCATCTTTTTTGCATCCAGGGAGTTGCTCTCACTTTAAATCCCAGCGCTTCCATTTGCAAATTCTATGATCTTGAATGAGTGTCCTCACTTCTCTGTACCACAAGTTTCTCTGCAAAATGGGGATAATTATAGAACCTACTTTGTAGCATTTTGAGAATTAGGTAGTTGTTTTACATGATTAGCACTCAAAAATGACCATTAATGGGGCGCCTGGGTGGTTCAGTCAGTCAAGCATCTATCTTCGGTTCAGGTCATGATCCCAGAGTCCTGGGATCGAGCCCCGCGTCGGGCTCCCTGCTCAGTGGGGAGTCTGTTTCTACCTCTGCCCCTCCCCCCATTCATGCTCACTCAGTCTCTCTCTAAATAAATAAGTAAAATCTTAAAAAAAATGACCATTAATAATCTAGTGTTTTAAAATATATTTGAAACCATAAACACTTTGAGGATATTTCAATGTTATTTATGTATAAAGTTATGTAAATTTAAATATATGATTAAAATACATAACAAATATATATAAATTAATATGTTAGAATATTTAAGATGTATTTAAATTTTTCTCTGTATTTCTAAAAGCAATTTATTTTCTTATGTGTTACATAATGCTTATAAAACATATTTATGTAATTTCCAAATAGTATCCTTTGTAGCTCCTGGAAGAGTAGGACTGTGTCTGAAATGTGCCTGAGATTCTTTTGCATCTTCTTTAGTACCCACCACTTTGAGACCTGCTTGTCACTGCTCCATATGCAGAAACTTCTAGGTATTCTTCTTCTTCTTTTTTTTTTTTTTTAAAGAGTTATAGTGAGCTGTATATATTTTTTAAAGATTTTATGTATTTATTCATGAGAGACACAGAGAGAGAGGCAGAGGGAGAAGCAGGCTCCTCGCTGAGCAGGGAGCCGGACGTGGGACTCGATCCCAGGACCCCGGGATCATGACCCAAGCCGAAGGCAGACGCTTAACCATCTGAGCCACCCAGGCACCCTTTAGATATTCTTCTTTCACTCTCTGTACACATTTTCTCCACCTTGCTGAATCCTTCAGTGGCACAGGTGGATTCTCTTTCTTCTCAAGATGGGAAGAAATATGCATATTGAGCCATTCCAATAGCCAAAGGCAAAAATTACTAGTCAGTGTTGAAAACAGAAACTAATTTTTTTGTTTGTATTTGTTTTTGTTTTGTTTTTTTTTTGTGGGAGGGGTTGTTTTTGGTGTGTGCATGTGTTTTGGGGTGCATCTTCCTCCCTCCCTGCCTCCTGGGGGTGAGCATGGCCGTGGTGTCAGTCAGGGGTTAGTAATGAGATGGTATTATCCACTGTGTTGGAGGGGCTAAGAAAGGGGAAAGATTCTTGAAGGCTGAGAAATGGACATCCAGGCTTGAAAACAGTTTATTGTTGGTCGTTATGGCAGAAGAGGGGTGAATTAGTTGGGAGAAGGCTGAAGAAATTGCCCAGAGTTTAGGTGCTTTTCCAGGACACATCAACTTTCCTTCATTCACAAATTCAGCTTATATGGGAATACAAAAATGAATGCCACCAGTTCTAACTCAAGGAGGTCACAGCTGATGGAGCCTTGGGGAATGGACAGAGAATTTAAAACTTTAAAAGTTAACCGTTTACCTTAGCCTGGAGGAGTGAGTGAAGGATTTGGGGAGTAAATGATGCCTGAAAGATTAATGTGAGTCAGACCCGTTAAGGGGGTGGTAAGGAGACAGGCAGCCTGTGGGTAAAGGGAAGGAGGCTAAGCCCTCAGGGAAAGAAGGCAGTGGGGTGTTACTGGAGCGGAAGCCAGGAAGTTTGCCTCTCTCTTGCTTTGCTGTCAACAGGTCACATTAGCAAGCAGGATGACCAACTGTCCCGGTTTCCTCGAAGGTGAGACTTTCAATACTGATGGTTGAAAACCTTATCTTTGTGTGAGTTTCTACCAGCTGAATCGTGGGCCTGTTTTCTTTTTGTTTTCTGTCTGAGTAACAGAAGAATATGTTGAAGTTGAGATCTGGAAACGAAGGGAAGGAAAGATATGATTTTTGTAGCTTGGAAGAGGCCATCCTTGATGAAGGATGTGTTCCTACAATGGAAGATTGTTTCCACAGCTAAAGACAAAGGGAAGGCCCACAGAGAAGAGTCTGTGCCCTGCCCTGGTGAGAATGAAGGGCAGTGGGAGATTGCTGGGGGTACAGTCCTTGAAATATACAGTCTGGAGATTGAATGCTGGAGGTAGGTGGACAAAATGTAGCAAAATATGGAACAGGGGGCGAACTTACTGGAATTCCCTTAAAAGTGTGGTTTCTGTCACCAGTTTATTAACCACGACAAAGACGGTGATGTAGTTACATTCCTCAGTATCCAAATTTCCTACCCTTTTTAGATATTTATCAGTATTAATGAGGATCATTGAAGATGGCATTAGATCATTTCCTCTAAAACTTGTGTATGTTTATCCACACTAATACCAGTGTGTGTACACACTTTTTATTAATCTTGGGATCAGATAGGACCTAAAAACATTTTTACATATGACACTTCATGTAATTCCATAGACACTTAACATATTTACCTTTTTTAAAAAACTTTAAATCAATTGGAACAATGCTGTGCAATGGAAATAAAATATGATTCACATGTGTCATTTAAAATTTTCTAGTAGCCACATTCAAAAGTAAAAAGCCAACGAATTCAATCTTTTTTTTTTTTAAGATTTTGTTTATTTATTTATTTGACAGAGAGAGAGAGAGAGAGAGCAAGAGCAAGGGGGAGGGGCAGAGGGAGAGGGAGAAGCAGACTCCCCGCCGAGCAGGGACCCCGATGCAGGGCTCAGTCCATGGACCCTGGGATCATGACCTGAGCCGAAGGCAGACGCTTAACCGACTGAGCCACTGAGGCACCCAAAATCAATCTTAATACATTTTACTCAGTAAGTCCAAAATACTATAGTTTCAAAACAATATCAATGTAAAATTAATGAGATATATTATATTCTGTTTGTTTTGTACTAACTCTTTGAAATTGAGTGTGTATTTTTTAGCACATTTCAACTCAGACATTAATATTCCTTGGCACTATTTAGTCTGTACATAGATATCTTTTATTTATTTATTTATTTATTTTTAAAAAATTTTATTTATTCGACAGAGAGAGATACAGCGAGAGGAGAAACACAAGCAGGGGGAGCGGGAGAGGGAGAAGCAGACCCCCCACTGAGCAGGGAGCTCGATGCGGGACTCGATCCTGGGACTCCAGAATCATGATCTGAGCCGAAGGCAGTTGCTTTAACCAACTGAGCCACCCAGGCGCCCCTTCTACCTAGATATCTTAAAATATACAGTTAAAACATGGATTCATATACCTAAGTTGTTACAGACATACTTCAGAGTTTTCCAGTGACTGAATCAAGTGTCAATTATAAAATTTAAATTAATTAAGTTAATTGAAAGAAATAAAATTATGAAAAGCCTCCATTCCTCAGTCACACTGGCCACATTTCAAATTCTTACCGGCCATATACGGCTAGGGGCTACTATACTGCACAGCGAGGAAGTAGAATATATTTAGCAAGAGTAATTTAAAAGCGGGCACATTTTATTACTCTTCTTTGTCATGCCATTTTTTATTTTTTAGCTGATTACAAATGTAAACCCCAATAAACACTGTCCTTTTTCGTAGGGATCAGTTCCGTGTGCCCCCTGTAGATGGCAGCACGCTCTTCCTGAAACTAGGGCTTGTCACTCAGATTCTGGCATCTTTGGAGAGTCAATTCTGTGGAGTATTCTTTTTTTTTTTTTTTTTAAAGATTTTATTTATTTATCTGAGACAGAGAGAATGAGAGAGACAGAGAGCACATGAGAGGGGGGAGGGTCAGAGGGAGAAGCAGGCTCCCTGCCGAGCAGGGACCCCGATGCGGGACTCGATCCAGGGACTCCAGGATCATGACCTGAGCCGAAGGCAGTCGCTTAACCAACTGAGCCACCCAGGCGCCCCTGTGGAGTATTCTTTGGTAAAATAGGTTAGAATCTTTTCAGCTCCATTGTCATTCTGTACAGATGGCTGTTGATTAAGAAAACAATCTCTTCTTCTCTAATCTAGAAAATTGCACGTTCCTGAATTTGGGGTAAGAGAAAATCTCTAAGGTGAGAGGAGAAAAAGATGCAATTAAAGACTTTTATCAAAATGCTTCATTTGCTCATATCCACACTTTGGAAATGGCGATTCCAAGTGCTACTTAATAAACTTTTCAAAGTAGATGAGAGGTAGATTTTGTTTTCGGACTGTGGCAATGCTGATCTTTCCCCCCCCCCCCCCCCCATTTTCCAGTGGGTTTTGTAATTGAGTTTTTTAGAATGCATACAGGGTTTTATATTATATAAACGAAAGTTATATATACCTGTATGAGATTCATGTTTTCACATTTCAAAACACCCCACCCCTCCCCTTCACACTGCATTTGTGGTAAAGGAAGAGGAGATCAGGATGAGCTACCAACAGGAGACTTTGGAGAGAATCAAGGTAGGTTTCCTGAGGACTGGTGCACATCTTTGTATATAGCACCCAAGAGCCTTCTTTTCTTTTTTTAAGATTTTATTTATTTATTTGACACAGAGAGAGAAAACACAAGCAGGGGGAGTGGCAGGCAGAGGGAGAGGGAGAAGCAGGCTCCCCACTGAGCAGGGAGCCTGATGTGGGGCTCGATCCCAGGGCCCTGGGATCATGACCTGAGCTGAAGGCAGATGCTTAACCTACTGAGCCACCCAGGCACCACATGTGGTGTGTTTTCTTGATTATTTTTGATTGACATTTTAAAATCGCAGGCTCTCTTTCCCGCAATTATCACTCAGTCTGTTTCCCAAATAGAAAGTCAAGGTTCTGTTTGAATTCTAATCATGATTTTGCTTATTCTAGTTTTATAGCTTATAAATTCATATTGAATTTCATACTGTAACTAGTGTAAGTCTAATACCCATGCTTTTGACTCAAAAAATTATAGTTTTCTTAATGTACTCTAATTCTTACCTTAAACTCTAACATATTCTGTGAAATGATAGAGATGAGTGGAAAGTTTGGGGAGAAAAAGAGCTAACTGTATTTAGTGACAGGTGCACATAGGGAGTTGTGCTAAGTTTCTTTTGCATGTACTTTGCTTACATTTTCCTGTTTAATCTGGATACAATTGTTTTTATAGATAAGGAATCTTAGACAGACTTAGAGAAGTGCCATACCAGTCACTTAGCAATTTTCATTTTTTGAGAAGTTAAAACGTGGTGTCATTTATATAATCTCTTGCACCATACATTTCTGGTTCTCTTTCTACTATTCAGGTAATTCTTCTCTCCGCTTCCTTAACAGTTTTTGTCTTGTTTTTCCAAAGTGTAACAATTGCCCGAAGTCCAACACTTGGCTTCTGTTTTTTCCTCCCTTTTCTTCAATTATCACATCTAATCTCATGGTTTCACCTATCTTCCCCTGCATATTAATTTCCAAATTAGTGACTTCATTTCTTCAGTTGGTTGGAGTAGGATAATTGCTGAATGAATAACATCATAAATCTCAGTGACTTGCAGTGACTCAGGAATCAGCTCTCTCCATCTTAACCTATCCTATGTCTTGGAGCCCTTTAGCGATCTGGTGATGTCTGTAGGTGTCCTCTAAGAATAATGTTTCTAAATGTGAAAAAGAGAAAAAAAGATGCAGTGACAGATCTAATAACTAAAACTCATAGTTAATTTCAAATTAGTGGTAGGTAAATATATTTCAAGATATATGCACCAAAGTATAATGTAATGTAAAATATCCGCAATTTCTATTACAAAGCCACATTTTGCTAACACTATAATAATTGTTGCCCACATTCATAAATGAAGGAAATGCCAAGTTCCAGTCAAAAGTTTATGAAAATAAAAGATACATTTTTCCCATCCAACTTTATAGGATTTCCTGTATGGTACAGATGTAAGGTTCTAGTGACTCCCCAATTACCAAAGACTTCTTGGAGCCCTTTACTAGATCTTACACATGCAATTAACTGACAAGCAAAGGCCTTTAGGATAATGCGAGCCAAAGCAGGAAAGGGCATACACTAGTTGCGATCATAGCTTATGGGCTAGAACTAGTTGTATTGGCCCTCCAAGAAAGAGAGCCAGGGTCTGTATTTCAGTTGCATGACCAGGTAAAATGTAAGTTGTGGGGAGCATGGAACAATAATTGTTTTGAGCAAGAATCATCGATGGATGCTAAAAGTAATAAAGAGGGGCACACCTGGGTGGTGCAGTTGGTTGGGCATCCAACTCTTGGTTTCAGCTCAGGTCTGGTCTCAGGGTCCTGCGATCAGGCCCCACATAGGGCTCCATACTCAGTGCAGAGACTGCTTGAGACTCAGGAAAACAGTAACTTTATAGAGTGGAAAAAATCTAGCAGGCACCACTTTATTCAAGTGATCAAAGGTGATGTCATCAACAATGGGGCAAATTAACATTGTGCTTCCTGATACGATGCACAAAGGAGGAACAGCATCATTTGTGTGGTGTTCCTGCCAAAAATGCATAATTTGAATCGAGTATTAGGAAACATCAGAAAAACCGAAATTGAGGGACATCCTACAGAATAGCTGGCTAGAACTCTTCAAAATTGTCAAGATCATGAACTGTTCCAGATTAAAGGAGGCTAAGAACACATGATGACTAATACAAGTGTGATCCTGGGTTGGACAGCTGATAGATTCTGATCCTGGAATCAGAAAATGAGCATAAGTAAGACAATTGGCAAGATCTGAATAATGCCTACAGGTTAGATAACAGTATTGTATCTATGTGAATTTATGGATTTTGATAAAGAGTACTGTGGTTAAGTAAAATAAAATGACTTTTTTTTTTGCATATACAAACGGATGTTGGCAACTTACTCTCAAATGTTTCAGGAAAAAAGAATAGATAGATAGATGATAGGATGATAGTAGGTAAGTCACAGAATGATAAAATAAGTGTGATAAAATATTAGTATTTAGAGAATCTAGGTAAAACATATGGGAATATTTTGTTTTGTTTTTGCAAGCTTTCCCTAAAAGTCTGAAATTATTTTAAAATTAAAATATTGTTAAGCCTCTTGTAAAACCAAGGAGGATGGGACGCCTCGGTGGCTCAGTTGGTTAAGCATCTGCCTTCAGCTCAGGTCATGATCCCAGGGTCCTAGGGTCAAGTCCCGCATCAGGCTCCTTGCTCAGCGGGGAGCCTGCTGCTCACTCTCTCTGGCTCTTGCTCACTCTCTCTGACAAATAAATAAAATCTTAAAAAGAAAATAAAACCAAGGAGGATGGTCTAAACTTTCATATGCCTTGTACTTTTCTCTTTATCAAAGAACCTGAGGGAGTGATAAGCTGGGTTGGTCACTGGTATTCTGTTTAACACCAGAGTATAAGTCTAGGAGTTCCTTGGCCGTCTGGAAAGAACATAATTCTCCATATTTTGATTTTATTTTCCTGATGAGAGTAATTTGGTGTGCTTTAATGTATAGCTATTGCCTAGTAATTTGCATACCAATCCTGCAGATTCTGGAACATTTTATTATTTTGTTATTAGCTTACATGTTTGGGTAGATTTGAATGTCAGATTGTCAGTGGTTTTGCCAAGACTTCATTGGGAAATCTGGAGTTGGAAGTTTACTTCCCCAAGGCATCTCTCCAAGCATGGCTTCTTGAACCACAGAAGAAAAGATCTGATCAAACTCATTTATTAACAAAAGCTTATAATATTAAGTGGCAGCTTCTGGGAATCTAAGGAAATATTTACTTTCATCTCTTACCAAGGAACAACTATTATAGTCATTTTACACTCTTTAGAAGTGATGATTTACTATAGAACTTACTTGGATCCTCAGTACCCCTGGTCTTGACTCTGATTGCATGGGTGTATCTACTGTGTGCATGCCAGATTATGGTGACAAGGAAGGTAAAGTGAAGTTAAAGATTCCAATATGCTTTAATTATCACTTTGATCACATTTAAGTTACCTATTGGTAGCATTCTGATAGCCACATTTTGGAGAAGATCCACTTTTAATTGATGTCTTCAAATGTTAGATTTGTTGGAAGCAGTCTGACTGTCTTTTGCCTTAGAAACTAAGTACTGTACATGGGTAGGAAAAGAGACACTCCAAACTCATATTTGCTGATACATTTGCTACATAGCAAATAAAATCCAGCTGAAGTTACCCCAACCTTATGAAGATTAGATCTTTATATAAATAATTTATCTGTTCAAAACATGTTTTAAAATAAGTATCAGTGAGAGCTTTGGGGGCTCATCTCTCAGGTGCAATGCTGCAGACTGTTTTAGTATACCTTTTCTCAGGTATTTCTAGAGGAATTATAAAGATGTAAATTTCTATTGATGAAAATTACTGAACTCTATAGAGTCCCTTTGCTGAGAGCTAAAATATGATCAACTAACTACTGGCAACTTTACAAAGTTTCCAGAAAATTGTTTGACTCCAGGATTATTTAAAATCTATTTGAGAAAAAAAAATTTAAAAAGAAATAAAATCTATTTGGAATTGTGCACCTCATATAAATAAGTTTAACTGTAAACAGCACTAAAGAAAAAAATTTTAAACGTGCAAAATTCCCCCATCTTAATCATGATTTATCTTTTTGTGTGTGTATGTGGATTCCACTTGAGTCTGTTCATACGGATTTTTGTTTTGTAGTTTTAAATAGAAGATATGTGATTTGCATTATGCTTTTTGAACTTATAAATCCTTTTCAGTGTTCCTACATAGTGTAAATAATTACTTAAACTGTATATGTAATATTCTCTTATTAAATTTTGTGCCAGAATTTATTCAACTAGTCCATTATTGTTAGGATATGAAATTTTTTCCTCCAATTTAAGAGATGATAACCATCCTTCCCAGGAGCATCTACATATTTTTCTTTTCTATTGAACTATTTTCTGAGGATAAATTTCTAGGAGTAAGATTGCTATATCTAAGAATATGCACAGATTAGCTAGCTAGCTATTGTGTGTGTGTGTATGTGTGTACTCTTACTGTGTATTATTTCCAAAATGCCAGTTTGCATGGTATACATGTACCATATAAATGAACACATACCATTTTCTACCAACAGCTTACCAAATTTGGGAATTAGACCCAGTTTTTGCAAAACCTAATTATGGAAGGCAACAGAGGGTAGTGGAGGGTAGTTCCAGGATCTGGTCCTGGTTCTTAGCGATTCTGTGATCTTAGTCAAGTTGTTTAACCTCTATGATTTGTTTCCTTTTCTAAAATGTGATTAATGGTATTTACTTCACAGAGTTTTTGTGGGGATCAAATGAAATAATTGATAAAACACCTAAATAGGAACTGTTTAAATAAATATTTGTTGAATAAGGAAAAAATGAAAAAGTATCATTCTTTTAATATCTACCTTCTTTACTACTCTTGTGGGAATAGTTCTTTCAGTAGAAATAAAAAGTAAGATCAAGTTAATCTTTAAATGGGAAATCCTTCCCTTAGTAATGTTAAAGACTGATTAGTACTTTGAACATTTCCCCCAAAGCCTGTATCAGCTCTCTTCTCAACAAACTATCTTTTATAAGGGAATTATCAGGATGCATTTTAGCAGAAAACTCAAACTGGTTGAGATAATTAGAAAATTATCTCACATTACAGAGACTCCAGATGTGGGGCGGAATCCACAGGTGGTTGGTTCAGTGGCTTAACAGTCTTATCAAAGACTCAGGTTCTTTCCAGCTTTCTGCTCCATGTCTCTGCTTTACCCGGAGGCTGGATCATCAAACTGTCAAAAGATTGCTGCCTCCAGTCTCTCGAATAATATGTTTTCTTGTTCACCTCAATAAGGAGACAGAGAAAAATTTCCCCAAAGCATGGGATGTTGATTGTTCCTTTCAGTCTTGTTAGTTCAGTTTAAGTGCTGTATTTATTCTTGGACCAATGGATTGGCTTGAATTAATCAGGATCTCCCTCTAAGCTGGAGGGAGGTTTGGTGGGGGAATACAGCATGATTTAAATTGGGATTCCATTAAACTAAAGGAAATGGATTTGGGGTTGGCACCAGGAGTGTCCAATGTAAGGAACACATAGGTTTTGGACACATTGTCACTGCTTACCATATTACATGGAATTTATCGACTTGAAAAAAATTGTTCAGGAAACTTAAAGCTGTCTTCAAAGCCCATTGACTTTTCACTAGCCTTTGAATGCATAGCTAAAAATAATCGTGATTCGAACTATTACCTTGATTTACAACTATTACTGATCCTTTGGATTTTGCATCACAATAGTCCAATAAAATGAAGAGATAATGAAGTTGTGCATGTATTCAACAATTATTTATTGAGTTCTTATTACATGTTATGCTTGGTGTGAACTGTTAGTAATGCAATGTCTTCGTCATTGCAAAGCTTATAATCTAGTAGACCAATTGATTTCTGTTTTCAATGGTATCAGGTAGGGTTGTATTTACTTCTTATATTTATCCCTTAGCACCTTGGTATAAGTACCATGCAAACAGCACGTTCCATCTTTTTATGGGAAATGGAAGAGAAGAATATTTCTTTGGTACCAATGTCATTTATTGTTTCTCAACTAGAAGTTTGTTTGTTTGGTGCAAAACGGTGGTTTATTAAAGCATGGGGGACAGGATCCATGGGCAGAAAGAGCTGCTGCACCAGGGTCTTGAGGAGTGGTGATTATATACTTGGGAGTTGGGGGAAGTAAGGAAAGGGAGGTTTCAAAAGAACTTTCATATGCTAAAGAGGACCAACCTACAAGATACCTACAAAATACCAGAGGTCTTGCCATTGTCAAGTTAAGGTTGCTTTCCCCTCTAGCAAAGTATTAACATTAAGACAGTTGGGAGATTCCTGGAAGAATGTCACACATGTCCCACCCAAGAGTGGGGGGTAAGGGGAGGTTGCAGGATGTCCCTATGCTTTTATCTTCAGCTAGCCTTCTGCTCCCTCATCATTTCCTCCCTGAACAATTTTGACCCTTAAATCTTTAAGGTTGTTGAAGGTGGAAGGTCTCATCTTCTGTGATGTCTTCCTGCTGAATATGGGCATAGAGATGTCCCTACCTATGGGTCAATATTGGTCAGTTGGGGAATATATAGGGGAGTTACAAAAGGGGAGGCACCTGAATCCAATGCAGTAAACATGTATGAACCTCCTTGAGTAGAAAGGATCATCTGTTGATGTGAAGTCATTGTAGGGATGGAGTCTTGGTACCAAGCGGAGGGACATTGGAAATGGCAACAAAATAAGGTTAATATTATAATGAGAAAGAGGTTTAAATAAAAGAACTTTGACGTTGACCTTTGATAATTTTCCTCCAGTCCAGGAGTTTTAACCAATCATTAAAGTGCCAATTTGAGTATTCATGTCAGTCAGAAACCCAGAAATATTTTTATGGTTATCTGGAATGTATACACAGCATTCTGTTTTTATGATTGCACTATCAAAACATGTATCAACTAGAAGTTTTGCTAAGAGCTGGTTGAACTTTGGCTCATTGCTATCAGAAGGGATAACTCAATAAATTTAAACTCTTTGTTTGGGGTGGGCTTTCCTCAACATTTAAATGGGACAATCTCAAATAGCCTGAGCCAACAGGTTGATTTCATTTAGCTGCACTTAACCTAATAATAGCCCCATCAGTACATAGTTCTTAACAAACACTGTGGCATAGATAACCATCTTTATTTCTCCCATGGATTTTCATAATGGCAGTTGAAATCATGAGTAATGGAATGACAGGAGGGCATTTAGGATCTATCACTGACAGGCCTGGTGATTGAATGGACAATGAATTTCTATATTTTGAGAGTAATTGAATGTGGGGGAATGTAGTGACAGAGAGAACACTGAGAGGAAAAAAGATTGGGATAGGCAGAGTAGCCCATATGTTTGGTGTGGGACATACCAAGTTTGAGGTTTGTCTTAGTCAGTTCAGGCTGCCATAACAAAAGACCATAGACTGGGTGACTTAAACAATGGATATTTATTTCTCATGCTTCTGGAGGCTGGGAGTCCACCATCAAGGCTCTGGCAGCTTTGGTTTTGGTGAGGCACTCTTTCTGGCTTGCAGACAGCCATTATCTTCTTTTGTCCCCATATGACCTCTTTTTTGTGTGCTCCCAGAGAGAGAAAATCTCTTCCCCTTATAAAGACACCAATCTCATAATGAGGACACTACCCTTATGACTTCATCTAACCCTAATTACCTCCCAAAGGCCCTAACTCCAAATACTATCACAGTGGGTGGTAGAATTTCAACATATCCATCTTGGGGGAACACAATATTCAATCCATAATAATATTTCTGTAAAAAGCCCATATGTGAAGGTGTCAAATAGGAAGTTGAATATTTATGTGTACATTCCTATCAGTCAATAAGCTTCAGAGAAAATGAGATTTTTAAGACTCCTTTGAATAACCGGAAAGGAAGACCTTAATAAAATATGATGGCCTGATGTTCTATGGAAGAGTTATAAAGAAAAGCACTGAAGGGGTGAGAGAACTCAGATTATATCAGCCTGGATGGAATAGTAGGGACATGGGAATGATAGTTAAGTTAAGAAAGGAATTTTTTGCCTTAATAACCAACTTAAGTCATTTGTGAATCTGAATTATGTGGTGACATTCTAGTGGATCCAGATCAAGTCACTTCAGCATTATGCACTCTTAATATTTCATTTATAAATAAGAAAATGTTATACAATACTTGCTATACTTTTCTAAGAGCTAAACTGAAAATGTTAATGCATTTATAAATTGGAAAACTATTTTGCTTGGAAGAGATTTCATTATAAATATTTATTATATTAGGGTAAGAAACTCTAGAAATATTTATTATGCAGCATTAAAAATGTAGTCATCACTAACAAAGCCAGGCATTATTTTGACTGTTTTTTAAAGACTTTTTTTTAAATTATTTATTTGAGAGAGAGTGAGAGAGAGCATGGGAGTGGGGGGCGGGCAGAAGAACAGGGAGAAACAAGCTCCCTGTTGAGCAGGGAGCCTGACTCAGCTCCATTCCAGGAACCCTGGGATCATGACCTGAGCTGAAGACATACGCTTAACCTACTGAGCCACCCAGGCGTCCCATAATTTTGACTTTTACAACACTCTAGTTATTAAATCTAATTGATCTATAATTATAACTAATATATAATTTAACTGTAGTATTTAATTTGATATAATTAAATGTAATTAATAAAAAATAACTGGAAAAGGTGAAAATTTAAACTATCTGGGGACGGGAGCCTGCTTCTCTCTCTCTCCCTCTGCTGCTCCCCCTGCTTATGCTCTCTCGCTCTCT
The DNA here is from genome assembly GCF_002201575.2 of Neomonachus schauinslandi. Taxonomy (NCBI): domain Eukaryota; kingdom Metazoa; phylum Chordata; class Mammalia; order Carnivora; family Phocidae; genus Neomonachus; species Neomonachus schauinslandi. The sequence goes on along the minus strand of NC_058410.1, from coordinate 15,164,983 downwards.
CTCTCTGTCAAATAAATAAATAAAGTCTTTAAAAAAATCTACCTGAAGAAGAATTCTAAAACTGCTGCTTTCCAAGAGGTGATGGTGGTGTGATTAGGTCTATATATACAAAGGAAAGAAGAATTAAGCCAATAGTAGAATCCTAGACAAAAGCGTTTTTGGTAAAATTGATTAGTTATGTATATAATTTTGTTGTTATAAATCTGATTGGGTCTACTTTTTTAAATAAAGATTCTGTCATAATGGGAAGAAAAAGAAGTTTAGAGAGATGAAGATTCTAGAAATCTCTCTGTACCTCAAATTAGATCTGGAGATGATTAGTTTGACTATTTCAGTTGATTCTGAACCAAAAAAAAAAAAAAAAAAAAAAACTGTTAAAATCAGAGGGAAAAAAGTTTGAAGGGGAAAAAAAAAGTAGAAATACAAAGACAGCACCTAAATGGGTAAGATATGCCAGATATGCACCAGCAGCATGGATTATACTAGAATTTTCTACAGCAGTATTGTAAATCACTGAGAAATAGTGTACAACTTATTTGTTTAAAATTTTCAGTTAATGTGCTTCAGCAGCATTTTGCAGATAATGATTCTCACTCCACCTTATTATGGAGGCAGAGCTGTTTCTCTTTGTCCTGTTCTCCATCCTATGATATACTTTTTATTGCTCAAGAGCTATAGAATTGTGTCCATGCCTATTGTTGTCTGCCTGATGGGAATTCATGTAATTTAAAGCGTTTATCCTCTCTTAGTAGAAAAATTGGGCACTTGGGGAAGTAATGAAATCCCCCACCTTTGTCCATGGCACAGGAAATACTGTTCACTCAGCTTTGCTCTAAAGTTTCTACTTTCCCCAGTATAACCTGTTGAAAATTTAGTCCTGCACAAGGAAAAAAGCTGGAATTTCTCACGGCAGGCTAGCTGTCCGTGTTCACATAGTTACACCTTTGGTCACTATTTCACCATTGATCAAAAAATAAAATTGTATTCTTTCAAAAGAAACATGAAATGACATGAAGAGAGTTCATAATAGATTGTGGAGTGAAAAAAAAACAAGTTATAGTGCAAATGCCAAATAAACTCTATTTTTTAAATAAGCAACTGTGTAAGTAACATCTAAGTGTAGATGTTTAGGTATTTGCTTAATTATGAACAGTGATTACTGCTGGGGAATGGGGTTGGGAAACGGGAGGAGAGACTTTTACTTTTCATGTTACACTTTTTACTTTATACACTTCTGTATTGTTCACATTTTTAAAAATGAGCAAGTGTTATTTTGTAGCTAAACGAAAACAACTGACAAAAAACTACAGGTGGTAAGCAATTACTTGGAATGGAATATGTTTAAATAATTAATTTACTGATACAATGCTTGACCATTATTTTCTTTTGCTAAATCAAAACTTCCCTGCTTTTCTCAGGAGGTTGCTTTAAAAAGGAAGGGTAAATGTTTCTAATGAAATGAACAGCTCAACCTTCCCACCTCCAGCCTAAATTCTGGTTTTGTTAGTAACAAGTGCCACATGCAGATTTTAAGGGTAAATCAAGGAATGTGGGTGTTTAACAGGGCAGTGCACACCGCCATAGTCAATGAGAAACCATGCTTTGCAACAGCGGATTTATCGAATTGGAACCAAAAGGGAGATTTGGAAGAACAGGAAGTGAAGCACCAATAGGGGTCTCAGCTGTACTGGGCACTGTGACATGCACCCAATGTCATGAAAGAGGGACTCTGAATTTATGCGCCAATCTGAATCCCTCTGAACTTTCTTGAGTCCGCCACAATCAAAGTAATAAAGAGAACATAGTTGCTAATAAATTTTGCATTCTATTACAATGGCTGAGTTTTATGTTGTGTGTTTTTCTACTTTCCCCAGTATAACCTGTTGAAAAGAGGTGACTGACTTTCTGACCACATCCCTGGCTGTGCAGATCTTAAAAATTCAGCACATCTTCCAGTTAGACCAGACCTCTGGGCCTGACTTCTCAGCCTGCCCAACCCTGGTGTTCTCTGAGACCCAGCTTGAGTAGGCCTTGAACATCTGTCTCCTGCAAGAGATTTTGTTGCTCTTTGTCCATTCCTCTAAGTTGCAACCTCTGGGACTATATTAACTTGCTAGTATTTATCTCTAGATAAATAAACTAAATCTAGTTCTGAATTTATTTTATTTATAATGAATTTAGATTATAAATCTATATTAGATTAATCTAATATAATGAATTTATATTATTTCTTTTGCTAAATCAAAACTTCCCTGCTTTTCTCAGGAGGTTGCTTTAAAAAGGAAGGGTAAATGTTTCTAATGAAATGAACAGCTCAACCTTCCCACCTCCAGCCTAAATTCTGGTTTTGTTAGTAACAAGTGCCACATGCAGATTTTAAGGGTAAATCAAGGAATGTGGGTGTTTAACAGGGCAGTGCACACCGCCATAGTCCATGAGAAACCATGCTTTGCAACAGCGGATTTATCGAATTGGAACCAAAAGGGAGATTTGGAAGAACAGGAAGTGAAGATTTAGTTAGATTGCTGAAACTAGCAATGAGGTGTTTCCCTGGACACGAAGAACAGGAAGTGAAGATTTAGTTAGATTTAGTTTCCTTTTGGGTTTTAATTTTTTTAAAGATTTTATTTATTTATTTGAGAGAGTATGTGAGAGAGAGAGAGAGAGTGAGCAAAAGAGCACAAGCAGGGGGAGCAGCAGAGGGAGAGGGAGAAGCAGGCTCCTCACTGAGCAGGGGGCCCCACATGGGGCTGGATCCCAGGACCCCGGGATCATGACCTGAGCTGAAGGCAGACGCTTAACCGACTGAGCCACCCAGGCGTTCCTGGTTTTAATTTTTAAGGCAGGGTTTAGCAAAAATATGTGGCAGACTCTTCAACTATTACCAAATAGACATGATACACTTTTCGGGGGATTTATGGTGGAGGTCCTCTTTTGGAGGAGCTTTGAGATCAGTGCAGCCCTGGAGACTACAGGGCGGAGAGTGGGGATTGCTTCATGGTAACCTCTCTGCTGGTGAGCACTTCACATTGAATTCTGCCAACTGGAAAATCCAGATTTGTAAATCAACAACTGCAAACTGCATTATTATCAGATGGACAGTGTCAATAACATATATCAATGCCAAAAGACTGCTTGACAGGGAGTTTGCAAACATAAAGGCTCTGAGTGGTTGTAAAGTGGGCAAATTGTAAAGCCTTAATACTAGTATTCTTTCACCAACTCACCTAAAATATTCTTGCCTGTATTTGACTCTACCTCAAATCTGTTGCTTCTTGGATTATTAAATAGACTTTTCCTTCAGGTTCGTAAAATCTCTCTGATTTATCTTTGTGTCCCCCGAAAAGGTGTGTTGAAGTCCTAACCAACATTATCTAAGACTGTGACCTTATGTGGAGATATGGTCTTTACAGGGATTGATGAAGTTAAAATAAGGTCATTAGGATGGGCCCTAATCCGATACGACTGGTGATCCTATAAAAGGGGGAAATTTGGATATAGACACAGGAGGAGTTAGGATGGAAGCAGATGCTAAAGAGGAAAACAACCTGTCTCATGGAGCAGACATACCCAACACAACAGAATTGCTCATTGATAGAGATAAATACTAGCAAGTTAATATAGTCCCAGAGGTTGCAACTTAGAAGAGTGGACAAAGAGCAACAAAATCTCTTGCAGGAGACAGATGTTCAAGGCCTACTCGAGCTGGGTCTCAGATAACACCAGGGTTGGGCAGGCTGAGAAGTCAGGCCCAGAGGTCTGGTCTAACTGGAAGATGTGCTGAATTTTTAAGATTTGCACAGCCAGGGATGTGGTCAGAAAGTCAGTCACCACAGGAATGAATGTGTGAGGCCTTTAAATCCGGGAAGGGAAGTGGAGTGAAGAGGATGAAGGATGGATAGGCAATTTTACTTGCAAGTAGGAAGATTCAGGATTTCAGAGGCAGGGAAGAACAGGTAATGCAAGTTCAAGGGGAAAACCCGGGTCATAGCGGATCTGGTGGCAAGAATCAGAGACATTAGTTGGCTGCCTGAAGAACGTAGCAGGGGGAGTAGAGAATAGTCTGGGGAAATAAGCAACATCCCAGCTGAAAAAGGCAGACACAAACAGGCAGAAGCCATAGTGCTGAAATATTAGGAAAAGGAGTCCTAGGAATTCAGTTCAGGGCAGAAGAGAATTATGGGGACGATGCCAATGGTTCTCGCAGCAGTTTCATGATGAGAAATACCAAAGCAGAAGCTGCTTGTTCTCTTCCCTTCATGTGCACAGACTGGCAGGGTTGTGTGGAGGCTAAAGTGAACCGTAGAGCCACGGGGGCTGGTGGCTGCTGCATGCAGTAAGTTCTCACACACACAGATGCAGGGAAAAAATGTTGTGTTCAGAAGACTGGCCACCGCCTGGGCTGGTTGGAGAAAGACTTTTCTCTGGAGGAGACACTGAGAGTCCATAGATGATGGGAGACATAAAAAGTTGGGTGGATGGGATGGGCTGGCTGGTGAATAGTCAGGTATTACAGAGAAGCAAAAAGTTCCCAGATGGCTTTTTGAGGATGAGAATGGTATCTGAGAAAGGTGACTCCGGGCTTGTGTGGAAGCTAGCTCAGAGCAGAAGAGCCAGAGGAGGGCATGTCCAGCTCTGAGGTTCGGGTTAGTTTTTTCTTTTCAAGTAAGTCTCAAATAAGGGCATTGATTAGGGTGGTGGCTGTGGAAATTGGGGAGAAAAGCTGAAACTAGCAATGAGGTGTTTCCCTGGACACGAATGCTGGATGTTGATGATGGAAAGAGCCAGGAGTTGTGGTTAGAATGGTGTTAATGTAAGAATGGGCACGTGAGGCCCAGGAATCACAAGAAGTCAACAGAGGCCAGATGGTTAACACAGAGGCAGCAGGTGACTGTGAGTGATTGAAACGTGCAGTCGACTGGATAAAGCCAGGAAATCCACATCTTGATTCTCAACTACCCAAGACAGAATTAGTGCCCAGCCTAATTTTTTTTTAAACTTTATTTATTTGTTAGAGAGAGAGAGAGAGATTGAGCGAGCACAAGCAGGGGGAGTGGCAGAGGCAGAGGGAGAAGCAGACTCCCCGCTGAGCAAGGAGCCCGACATGGGGCTCGATCCCAGGACCCTGGGATCATGACCCGAGCCAAAGGCAGATGCTTAACCGACTGAGCCACCCAGGAATCCCACCTGGCCTAATTTTTTAAAAGAAGTTTCTACTTTCCTCAGGAAGTCACAGACAGCTGCTGTCCCTTTGAATCCTTCCCTTTTTTGTCACACAAATTCTCATGGTTAAGCCCATCTTTTCTTGTTTTGTGCACAGTGCAGAGTATAGAATAGTAAATGCAACCCGGGCACCTGTACATTGCTAAGAAAAGTCTGTCCTTTTTTTTTTTTTTTTGAGCACTTCTCCCTTCTTACTTTTCCTCATAGGTTTCATTATTTAACCCAGGGGTTCACCACTGGCAGCACATTAAAATCGCTCTGATTCTAAAAAAAAAAAAAAAAAATACCTATAGCTATCTCCCCCCAAGGTTCTGATTTCATTGGTATGGCATGGGAACCACATATATTGTGTAAAAGCTCCTAACGTGTCACCAGGCTTGAAAGCCACTGGATGTTCAAGTTTCTCTGTACTTCTGAAAAGCTGAAGCCCAGCCTTGGGCAGAATTCAGGTGATGGGTTAGACTTATGTTCTAGGTTGATTTCATTGGTGTTTAATGGTCAGTCCACTCAACATGTCCCAGGAAAGCATTTGGAATGAACCACGGACTCACAGTCAGCTTGCTAATCCTTTACAGTCCTGAAAGTGTTTTTGCTACTTTGTCTGTATAATCATAGTATGGAAATTTCCAGCCAGATATTGTCTATTTTCCATGTTTCTTAATCAAAATCTAACAGAGTTATTAAATATAAGTGGCTTGTAAGTCATTGCTGTAGGATGAAATATTAACAAAACTAAACAAAACTAAAACTTTTTTTTTCTTTTAAAACTATTTATTTTATACTTTATACTTTATAAAATACATGGATATTTATTTTATACTTTGGGTTATAATCCCGTACTCCTTTATTTTGTTGCTCACATTGTTCCAGCTTTGCGAGAACATACATATTTTAAAATATAAAAGCACTCTCTCAGGGGCACCTGGGTGGCTCAGTTGGTTAAGCGTCTGCCTTCGCCTCAGGTCATGATCCCAGGGTCCCGGGATCGAGCCCTGCATCGGGCTCCCTGCTCAGCAAGGAGCCTGCTTCTCCCTCTCCCTCTGCCTGCCGCTCCCCTTGCTTGTGCTCTCTCTCTCTCTGTCAAATAAATAAATAAAATCTTTAAAAAAAATAAAAGCACTCTATCAAAGAACTATGTCAACTTCAGTAACAGGAGAAAATGCTTTTTATTTTCCTTAATCGGTCTCATTTATACTATTCTTCCATCAGAGAAAATTCTGATTGCTTATAATCTAAAAATTAGTGTTTATTTCCTCATGTGCTAAGATCAGAGAACAAATGACAAGGTTTCAAAGCTGAGTCAGGCAAATGTGCGACTCAGTGTTATAAGACATACTTTTCTCAATCCTCTCTAAGTCCACTGGTGGTCTGTTGCTCCTGGGTTAAAGATGGACCCCTTGACATGACTCTTCTTAGGCTACATGATATAGTCACTATGGCCACTGTTACTTCCCTCATTGGTTTCCAGTTGCTGAAACTTTTTAAGGTTCTTAAAAGAATTTTTTTTTAATGTATTATCTTCCCCACCAAAAAGCTTTTGTATATAGTAGTTTCTCTTTTTAGAAAATTCCTCCATGAGTGCCCTTACCTCAAACCTATGCTTTCCATGCTTTGGTAACATTTATTAATTGGTTCATGCTTTTGTGGTGGCTAGCAAAGCTGAAATTTGTAGGGCAGGTTGGCAGGCTGGAAACTCAGGCAGGAGTTCATGCTGCAGTCTTTAGGCTGAATTTCTTCTTCTCCAGAAAACCTCAGTTTTTGCTATGAAGGCCTTCAATTGATAGGATGAGGCCCAACCACATTATGGAAGGCAACTTAAAGTCAACTGATGGTAGATGTTAACCAGGTCTACAGAATATCTTCACAAAAACACCTAGATTAGTATTTGATTGAATAACTGGATACTACAGTCTAGCCAAGTTGACACATCAAAACAACCATTACGGTGAACAGGATAGAAACATGTTATGAGTTGGAAAACATCGTAATGACAGGACAGTGGGATATGGGAATGGAGAAGGAGTGTGGGGGAGCACTTGACTTGGAGTGGTCATGGGGAGATGACATTTGAACTGAGATATGGAAAGGGAAGAAGGGAAAGAATCAGTTATGCCAAGAATTTGCATCTCTACCAATTCCCAGATGATATGGATGCAGTTGCTCGGGCCCATACTTTGAGAAACGTGGCGGCTTAAGGCTACACTTCTTTTATTATATGATTAATCCTGGGACAGCCCCTTAACATCTCAGAGTGATCATTTTCCTCAAAATCCCTATCTCACATGCCCTGAGAATATGGAGAAGGTAAAAATCTCAGAAGGGAAGCTTTGAAAGATCCTTGGAAAAAGTGGAGATCAAGGGCAGTGGCAGGGAAGGATGAGGCTTCCTGGGAAGTGACACTAAATACAGATTTCGTCCCTTTGTAATGAGCTATGAGACCATGATGCTGGGTTGTCACTCAGCCCACGAGGGCCTCAGTGCTCAGTCTATGCAAAGAAAAGGTATAATAGACACACAGTTCTGGACTGTACTGTGGCGATGGACATGTGGAATGAGACTTGCCAGGGTGGTACGATCCAAGTACTTTGTTGTCAAATGATGTTTGTGTGCTTTGTGCAAAGGGGTTATTCTCGTATGACATCCTTTTTGTGGGAGGAGAATCTTGGTGCAGGAGGGATTGCAGAGAATCCGGGAGGGGACAGAGGGATGTCCAAGGCTTTGTGAGCCTTACCCTCCATGTGAGTGGGCAGTGGGGGGAAGACTGTGGCCGGTTTACTTGGATGACCTCTAAGGTCATCACCTCACACCCTGTTGTCCTGGCTTGTCCTTGCCCCGTGCTCACAGTACTCCTGACTTTGGCAGAATTTTAAAGTTACAAGGCTGCTCTGGGTAACAGCTGCCCCAGAAGTGGCTGGTCGTGGTCTGTTTCCTGAGAGAATTCTCCTGATTCTGGTGGGGCCAGGACCAACCCACAAAGTCAGATGTTCTTTACAAGCCCTGCCTGCCTGACCCTCCTGTACCCCCTCCAGTAAGAGGCTGCCTTTTCTGCCCTTGATCCGTTCCAGGCACGCTGCAGGGCCGGGAGCTGTGCTGGGGAGGGGCCGTCCTGAGAGCGGACCTGCAGGGGGCCGGGGCTCTGTGAACTGAATATGCCCTTTCTTCATTTCATCCTTGCTGGACTTGATTTAGGGAGTAGTTAATGAAAAAACATGCCCCATTTTCCCCTCAATTTTGTGTTTTTAAACACCACCACCACCAAACAACCATTTATATATACAAATGTTGCTTAAGGAGACATTTGGCTTTATACAGGGGTCTAAACCTCTTCATAAAAGGGTGTAAACTGAACTTCTTGGAGTGCCTTTTGTTGACTTATTTTAAAAATCTGTATTTTGACAAATGAAGAATTATTAAGGCATTTTATTCTGGTGGGCATCAGTGTGTCCTTGAAGAGAAATAGCAGCTATGTTGACTTCCTCGGCTTAACAAATTTCGCTCCAATTAGTCTCAACGACCAGTTATGGAATCCATTTGTTCTATTTATTGAAGGCGGTAGGGGGAAGGGTGCGTGAGAGGTTTGAGTTCCTTGAAGGAACATAAATGTGACCATTATGCAGAAAAGCAGGTCTCGTGGAATATAAGAAGGGAGTATTCACTGTGCCTTTAAATTTGTTCTGTGGGGCTGGTTGTTTCCCGGGATGAAATGCAAAGCCAATCTCAAGACTTTCTGGTCACTTCCAAGTAATAAAGGACCTCTAGTCACTAATTAATATAACCAGTCCAATGTAAATATCAAACCATGTGAGTTTCCTTTACTGCCACATCTCCTCCCCTTTCCCTGTTCAGGCCTCAAACAAGCTTGCTGCCTTCAGCAGCGTAGAGGGCAGTTGGCCTCTTTTTCCTCCTCTCACATTTGTTTCTCTTTGTGCATCTTGCCAGCTAAATGTTTCATCCCTGCAGGGTTGAAATAGTCGGGGCCAGCACAGGGGAAAAGGGGATGAAATGTGGTGAGGTGGTGTCATGCTTTCTAGGTCTGACAGGTGTTAGGAGCTCATTCACGGGTGCTTTTGATATACCCCCTGTTCCCCAGCTCTGGGGATCTTTCACTTGTGGATCCCTGCACGGGTAATATCACATCCTCTGGCTGGTTATGGATGGTCCCTCCTCAGCCTCGGAATCAACAATGCACTTCCTGTCGAGGTCACCTCTCCCCTTCGGACTGTCCTCTTAGGCTGAATCCAAATCGGACCTACATTAGTTATTTCTGGCAGTAGCCACCAGCTCCTTCCTTTGCTTCCACCAACTTTGTGAGCACAGCCCAATCCCAACACAGCCACCTCTCCTGCTTGCCATCAGAGTAGTGGGCCAGGTTGTTTTGTCCTTAAGATTTCCAGGTGGATCAGACACTTGAGGCCACTGTGTCTGCCAGTTCTCAGCAGACACTTATCAAGTCTTCCCAGGAGTTGTGTGGAGGCCCCCTTTCCAGGGCTTGGGATGAATGTGGGCATGTCCTACCTCTTCCGTCCGAGATGGAGGTAACACACAGCAAACAACTTGCTCTGAAAATCCTCTAATTCCCCAACTCCTGATCCTTTCATACTCTCGATGTGTGAGAGGAAGGAGTGAAATCCCCCTTGCTACCCTTTCCTCCCCCCACCCAATACTGCATGGTGGCCTTTGACTTGACTTTGTGTGGTATAATGTTTAAAGGGATCTTAGCCCAACATTGCAACAAAACGGCTCCATTTTAACATTCTGTTTGTATATATATATGTATAAATTTGACCAAAAAAAACATGGTCCAGCTTTTTTAACCTACTGACTATCAAAACACTTAATTCAGTTAATAAAAAGAATAAAAGAATGAGGCTCATCTTTCTGCCACCAGGAGTCTCCATCATGTCAGCCTGAACTGATTCCTGAGCTTAGTCTCCACCTTCAGGGAGTTTATAATATTATGTAGCAAATTAGCCTTATAACTGAGATTTCTGGACCTAAATAAAAGACTGTAGAAAGCTGGATATCATGAGATTTCCCCAAAATACCTATGTAGGCAGTAAATGCTGTTAATGATCATGAGGAGTTGGTGGTGATGGAGTAGAACTGTTGCATCTGGTCATGAATAGAGAGAACACCTCCAGGCTAGCTGGCCTGCTCTTGGGTGTATGGTGTTAGGAGCCCTCAGATCCATCCTATTCATACTTCTTGACTTTGTCAGCTGTGTAGTGAATCTGTGGCCCCTGGGTCATGTCATTACAGAGTTCCCCAGGGATCCTTAGGAGGAGAAGCCCATGCTGCGGACTGAGTTGGGACTCAAGAATTTCAGGGGAGACTTAGTGTAACTGTTACAAAGAGCTGATGCTGGCAGGGCTGGGACACTTGGACCCATGTGGCTTTCAGGGCATCTGCTGATCAGAACATGTATTCCCTGCCTATACTTCTTGAGAAATGGATATTGTTCGATAGTTCAGATAGTAATAAATATCTGGTAAGTGCTATATGATTCAGAACAACAGCCAAAGTGTCACAGTAACCTTTTATCTACATGAAGCTAAATAATAAATGTGGGTAATTTCATTCATTCATTCATTCATTCACTCATTCATTCATTCATTCTCTTTCCTTATATTTACTTAGTACAAATATGTGCCAGGCAGTATGCTAAGGGTCCAGCAGGATCTCAAAATCTAGTAAGAAACACAATGCCAGGGGCGCCTGGGCGGCTCAGTCGTTAAGCATCTGCCTTCGGCTCAGGTCATGATCCCAGGGTCCTGGGATCGAGCCCTGCATCGGGCTCCCTGCTCATCAGGAAGCCTGCTTCTCCCTCTCCCACTCCCTCTGCTTGTGTTCCCTCTCTGGCTATCTCTCTCTCTCTGTCAAATAAATAAATAAAATCTTAAAAAAAAAAAAAAGGAACACAACACTACAATGATACATGTGGTTGAAAGTGACAAATCCTGTAGTAGTAGATTGCCTACCCATTCCTCATGGAGGATTAAGTCTACTTGGTTAATTTGTTCATTTTAGTTCTACGTACTTGTAATGTAAAAACATATTTTAAAAAATATTAGGGGAAGAGGATATTATTTGGATTTCTAAAAATCTGGAATAGAGTATACTTAACTGTGGAAAGGAATCTCAATATAAAACCTCTGTGATGTCTATCTATTTATCAGAAAACTTGTAAATATGTAACAGTTGGGTTTCCTTCTAATATAGAAACAACTATTTGGTTTCTTTTGCAAACAATGAAAAATTAATCATAAATATAAAACCTCTTCTTTCCATGAAAAATGTGTTGAAGATCACAATCATTGTTTTCCTGCCTCTTACTGGAACCCACAGTCCCCAAATCCAATGGTCATATTTATTAATATGATATAAATGAAAGACTAAAAGATATGACTAAGGAAAATTGGGTGATTTGTGGTTTCAACTTTACTGATAATTTTGTACATAGAGGGATTCTAAATTACATTTGCTATTTGAGTTCCAAGCATTTTCATTGTATATCAAAGCATCTTACCTCCTGATATTGACAGTCTGCTTCAAAATATTTCTTTTTATTTTTATGGAAGCCTGTCATCCTGAGATGACAGCCACAGTTTTGTTAACAATCTCCTACTTATTTACAAAGGTTTAAAATCTGATGATGGATATTTACGTACACTGTACAATGCCTCACTGGGAGCAATAGAAGGTAGTTTTCAATGGGTCTGAAAACATTGTAAAATAGTAAAAACTGACATTTCAACAATTCATTCCAAAAACACACTGGATTCATAAGTGAGTTTCTGTTTTTCAAGTTTACATAGCTTGCTTCTGGTGTTAATGTTCTACTCCACACCTAAGGTGCCACTATGCATGGTTATTTTTTATCCTCAGGGAAACAGTCCTGATTTGTACTGAATTTCAATGATGTTGTGTTAAGCAAACTATCATTTTGGAATGGTAGTAAGCAAGCCTTCAATAACAGCTCTTTATTTCATCTGAAACCTTTGGGCCACACAACTCTGGCCTTTATCACACCTTCCGTCACCTTTAATGCATTATTAGCTTGTGCCTCCGGGGCCCCAGTCATTGTTAACTACTGGAAAAATAGTGGGCAAATTAACAAGTAGAACATGCATTTCTTCTCTCATTCCATTTAATCTCTGCAACAACATTTTGAGGTAGAAATTGTCGCAACTATATAGATCATAGACTTCAATTTCTTCAAATTCACCCAGCCTCTAGGTGGTAGAGATAGCATTCATACTAAAACATGGGAAAAGATGCCCAGCCTCACTGATTGTAAGGAAGTGCAAGTTGAAACTGCATAGAGATACTATTTTGAGAAAGATCAAAAAGTTCAAAGATTCACCGTATTTATGAGGGCGTGTGGGTTCAAACTGTGCGGCTGCTATTCAGGGTGTTTTTCGGCAACATCTGCTAAAATGGATATTGTACATATTTACATCCATGAGGATCGACTAATTGTAGAATTGTTGATAATGGCAAAAGACTGGGGGCAAACTTAATTGTCCTTAATGGGGAGCTGGTAAAACAAATTATGTTTCTTCCATGCAGTGGAATACTATGCATTCATAAAAAAGAGGAAGATGTGTGTGTAGCAAAATAGAAAGCTATCCAAGATATATTATTAAAGAAAACAAAAAACATGACACAAAACATGATATATGCTACTATTTGGGTTTTTATTTTTTTTTAAAAGATTTTATTTATTTATTTGAGAGAGAGAGAATGAGAGACAGAGAGCATGAGAGGGAGGAGGGTCAGAGGGAGAAGCAGACTCCCTGCCGAGCAGGGAGCCCGATGCGGGACTCGATCCCGGGACTCCAGGATCATGACCTGAGCCGAAGGCAGTCGCTTAACCAACTGAGCCACCCAGGCGCCCCATATTTGGGTTTTTAAAAAAGAATGTGGAAGAGTGTGTGTGTGTGTGTGTGTGTGTGTGTGTGTTTCTGCTATCTGCATGAACCATCTCTGGAAGAAAACTTTTTTTTTCTAATTAATTTATTTTTATTATTATGTTCAGTTAGCCAGCACATAGTACATCATTAGTTTTTGATGTAGTGTTCAACGATTCATTAGTTGCATATAACACCCAGTCTCATCACCACATGTGCCCTCCTTAACACCCATCTAAAAACTGTTAACATCCAGGGCGCCTGGGCGGCTTAGTTGGTTAAGCGTCAGACTCTTGATTTCAGCTCAGGTCATGATCTCAGGGTTGTGAGATCGAGCCCTGCATCAGCTCCATGCTGTGCATGGAGCCTACTTGAGATTTTCTCTCTCCCTCTTCTTTTACCCCTCACCCCTCTAATCAAAACAAAACAAAAGAAAACAAAACAAAACTGTTAACATCCATTGCCTCCAAAGGGGAAATTGGTGAGTGACAGGCAGAGATGAGAGGAAATCTTCTCAAGATGTCTTTAAAAATAGCTTTGGCAGTTTAACACAGAAACCACATTTTATACTTAAAATGTTAAAGTGAATTGATATCTGTAAAGCAAATGGTAGATGCTCAGTTAACAACCATCCAGATTTACTTTAGGCCTCTGATGAGGTGTAGAGATATCAGTAAAGAAATCAACTTTACAGAAAGGGCGTGTTTGGATGTTTTGGTTGTCATCATACCGATCTGAAAGAAAAGTCTCCAGAATTGGGGATCATGCTCATACTGCACTAGCTTGGTGTGAACAGAAATAATCCTCACCACCAACCCAGTTTACAGAGAGGTTAAGACAATCTGGTTTCCTTTGCCAACGTCTTTCCTCCCCACATACGGGTTGGGGTGACAGATGATGAAACCCTGAGTAATATACACAAGGCCAACACAGCCACTGTGAGTGAGGCCCCCAAGCAGTGCAGGCTGAGACTCATGAGGTTCTGGTTCAGAGTTTCTCTGGAAATTCCTCTAAATGATGTGAGAAGTATAAAACCAAGGTTGCAAGTGCTCCTGACCACTCAGCAAATGCTAGATTACCCAAAACAGGAAGCGGGTCTGGGGGGGGCAGAAATGGAAAAGTATGTTAAGTATATAGTGAAGGGTGAATTTGAGCTGATTGGGAAACACTCATTTGAATGAATGCAGCATTTATTTTCAAGACTAAGCATGTCCAAATTCATGAGCAAAACGGTATTTACTTCAATCATTCTCATGCCGGCTTTGAAAAAGCTAAATTATCACATCAGAAAGAGTCCGAGACCACGTGTTTCCATGAAAAGAAGACCCTGTGGGAATGGGACTGTCAGGCTTAAACTTTGAGACATTTGACACAGGCATCTAGAACATGACTTCAGTACCTTTGTGTTCCTCTGTCTCTAGCATCACGACGTAGGGAGGGGTGAAAGCTTAGGTATTTGGAATGGTCTCACCTTCAGTTTACTTTGGGAAAATGGTTAGTCTCTCTGATTGGACTGCTCTGGAGCACACCCAGCAGAGCCCTAACTTGGCCCCAGGTACTGCTTGTGCTTATTTATATTAGATGATTAATTGTTTACGCAAGAACCAAAGACTGTCCCTAGGAGGAAGAAGGGCATGCCTTCATTGCAGCACTCCAAGGGTTAACTGAGGGATGGTTTGATATAGCTCATGTCCTGTCCTTTTCGAATTTTCAAACCTCTTGAGAAAGACTGTCACGGGACATGCTTCACATATAGATACCTCCTCCCAGGCCCTGTGCTTTCCTTTTCATGCTTCTGTGCCTCCACAAGTAGAGATTTCTTTGGTTTAATAAGATTTCCTTTTTTAAAATTCAAATACCTGCATGTCAGGTAAGAATGGAAATTAGTACGATCAGATGTATTTCTATAAACCAAAATTAAGGCCTTGAGCAAACTGGAGTTTTGATGGGTTGGGGAGTTGGGAAGGTGAGGGAGGTGTTCAGCTTGAACTCTGGGTACCCCACTGACATCCAGAAAGGGCCCTGGGATGTTTGTGTTGAGGAAGGAGTATCAGTTATGGGGCTGCTGAAAAGGAAGCCGAGGGAGTTGAGGACACACATGTGAGAGAGAACCCATTGGCTGAGCAGGCATTTTTTTACCTTAGAATTCTGGGTCTCAGTGGGGTGGCCCATGTTGAGTAGACTTCAGAGAAGAGAGAAGCTTACCAGCAGGTAAGGAAGGGTAGAGATGTATTAAGGACAGAACACTGAGGGGAAGGGCAGGGTGGAGAAAAGGGGGAAAATTGCAGTTTGTACAATTCAGCCATTTATTAGCATTTAGCATAAAAGTCCATAGAATTATCCTTTCTTTGTATTCATAGTGCAAAAAGCTGTTGGCAAATGTCACTGAAAGTAATGTCTTTACTCAAGAACTGGCCAAAAGTTTGCCACTAAATTCTTCTGAATCTCTGAGTGTTTATAATGTGAGTCCCAATAATCTTTCCAGTTCTTTTAAGAGGCTATGGTTTTTAGGAAGGCTAGCACGTTTTGATCATAAAGTGGTTTTCTTGAGGAGTACCATAGCAAAACGGAAAGGACCTTTAAGTCTTCCAAATTGGATTCTCTTGATAATTGAAATGTATCAAAACAATGAATTTTTTGGTTAAAGGTACTATAATTTGCAAGTTTGTACAATTTAGCAGATACAAGAAGGATTTCAAAGGCTTGTTTTTTGTTTTATTTTGTTTTTAGCTAGAAAGTTTGATTCAAATGCTATTGTCCTAAGAGTCAGACCTAAATGAACTCTCTTCTGAGGAGTAATAAATGGGAGTTGCATAACTCATTTCTTCATGTTATAAGGCAAGTTACTTCTTTGACCACAAGTTGTTTCAATGTTTTAAACTTATTTTCTCAAATCCTTCTCCCCATTTCTTTACCAGTGATTTGAGAATGTGGAAGCAGTCTTGTGTTTCCCAAAGAGTTGGGGATTTCTAAGACTCTAAGAATAGCCCACTGAGCCACCAAGTTTATGTCTTAATTTGATTTATCCTAATCATGGGCCACACTAAGAGAGGAAAAAATGCAGTATCCACCTGGAGCTGCTGGGGTGGAGTAGAAAGCATGATGGATCCTAAATTTGAAGACCCAGGTGCTGGTCCATTTCCCCTAGCCATATGACCTTTTGCAAGTCTCCTATGCCTTTCTGGGTCACAGTTTTCTTGTAAATACAATGAAGAGATTGGGCTTGATAACCCATAAAGGGACCATCGATTCTAATAGCTTGTTATGTGATAAAAAATCAGATTTATTTGGAAAATATGAATCTGCTTCCAAACTTTCCCCTAAGCTCTGGTCTAAAGTATAGCCATTATATCCATTCCTTTTGTGTTAAGTTATTGAGGAAGTCAGTTAACAATGCAAATGTGATATCTGGGAGGGGTTTAAGCATTCATTTTTCAAACAATGTTTATTGGGGGCCAACTACACATCAGGCATTATACTAGGCAATGGACTTGTGACTTGGAAAAAGAGAGCCCTTGTGTGCCTCTTTTGAATTTATGGGTCAGTGGGAGGATACAGAGAAATACACAGGAAATTCCAACAGCATGATAAGGGCTATAACTGGGGATGTTTAGGGAGCTATGGGCATTTATAGGAGAAGCACCCATTAGGAAATCAAGGAGCTCAAGGAAGGCTTCCTGGTGGCTGTGATGTCTCAAGGGAGACTTGGAGGATGGATAGGAAGGAGTAAGTCTGATGAAAGAATGGAAAGAAGATTCCAGGTAGAGTAAATCACATATGTGACTATTTAGACTTAGAATCCAGAAGGTTAGAGGAACTTGAAAGGAATTCAATATGGCAGTGGCACAATACCTGTGTGAGAATGGGTGGGGACTCTGGAGAAGTTCTTTCACTGTTGAGGAAGATTACTCTTCTTGCCGTGTAGAGGGTGGACAGGGAAAGGAAGAGGCTGGAGGCATAGCTTGGGAGAGAAGAGAATGGCCTGAAGACAGCAACAAGAATGAGAAAAGAGAGTAGACTCAGAGCAGTCAGGGAGATGGAAATAAAGATTTGTGATGGGTCAAATGCAGAGAGTGAAAAAAATATGGCAAGGCTGCAGACTGGATTTTTTTGCTTACACAGTTACATGAACAGCAATACCGTTTGCTGAGATAGGAGACAGAAAGTAGAGTAGGTCTGGGGAAAAGAGAAGTTAATTTTGGACAAGTTGAACCTCAGATGGCCAGTCCATAGTAGGTGTTCAACAAATATATATTGAATGAATGAACATGCAAGTAAAAATGTCTAACAGGTATCTGGAAATGTGGCCCTCCTAGCCAGCAAAGACATCTTGGGTGGAGATATCTATTTTTTAGGTCTGCAATGTACAGATGACACTTAAAACCCTGGGAGTGGTTGAGATCATCCAGGGGAAGAAGTACAGAGGGACAGGAGGGCCTAGGGGCTGAATCTGGAGGAATATCAATACTTGAGTACAGAGGCAGAGATGCTCTTAGAAGTGGCAGAGTAGGAAGGATCATTGAATAGGACTAAACACTAAACCCCTAGAGGTAAGTTCTGTGAGGGCAGAGATATTCATATGGCTTATACTTGGGTGGTTGCTGTGGACAGAATTGTGTCTCTCCAAAACTCATATGTTGAAGCCCTAACCTCCAAGGTGACTGTGTCTGGAAATAGGATCTTTGGGGTGTAATTAAGGTTAAATGAGTTCATAAGGGTAGAGTCCTAATCTAATAGGACTGTGGTCTTATAAGAAGAAGAGAACATTCTATCGGCTCTGTGAGGACACAGGGAGAAGGCGGCCATCTGAAAGCCAGGAAGCAAACCCTCACTAGAGTCTGACCATGCTGGCACCCTCATCTCAGACTTCTAGTTTCCAGAACTGTAAGAAAGTAAATGTCTGTTTTTAAGCCACCTAGTCTATGGTGTTTTGTTATGGCAGCCTGAGCTAACTAAGATAGTGCCCAATGCTTAGAAATGGTCCTGGTAAATAGGAAGTAATCAACATTTTTTAAATTGAGATATATTTGATATAGCATTGTATTATCGATATATCTTTTTGAGTCAACTGAATAAATGAATCATTCCCTGGCATGGTCATAAGTATGTCACTTCCTTGACACAGTGTGTTTGTAGTTGAGGGGGTTGGGAGCAGGGAGAAACACTGGCTAGCATGGAGGTCCTGGGTGCTTAGGGGGAGTGGGACGGAACCAATTGTCCAGATGAGTATGGTAACAAAATAGGAAGAAAGACCTGAAGAGGCTCAACATGCACAAATCTCTTTTTTTTTTTTTTTTTTTTTTTACCATTTGACTAAGGCTGGTTCTGAAACTGGGCAAGGTTCTTGGTTGATTACTAGGTGTGTGTGCATGTGTGTGTGTGTGGGTGCATGTGTGCATGCAAAGGCCCTCCTCAACATTAGATAGGACTATTTGAACCAATGTGAATTTAGGCCCAGTCTGGATGTTGCTCTCTACAGAGAATACCCTAAGCTGGCAATGAGATTTCTCAAGTACATAGCAGATAAAGCGAGGCAGAGGGACACAGTGTAATAATAACTGGAATAATTGGAATTCTTTTATCATGTATGGCACTTACAATGAAAGCACTTTCTAACGTGGCTTCTGCCACATGCAGTATAAGTAAAATACATGAAAAAATTCTAAAATATTTTAAAAAATTTTTCAAGAAAATGTAAGATGAAAGTTACTAAATTCTGTTAAACTGGTGAATTAAATCTAAATCACTTACTGATTCTCAGTACAGAGTCGCCATTCTGCCTGATAACCCAAAATTCAAACTACCTCTATCAACTCCTGGGTAGGAAGCCAGGAAATGGCATCTGAATCCCAGGGTTTGTGAGACTAAAGATCTTGGGGTTTGATTCTTGGCTTTTAAGTTATTTTATTTATTTATTTATTTATTTATTTATTTATTTAAAGATTTTATTTATTTATTTGACAGAGAGAGACACAGTGAAAGAGGGAACACAAGCAGGGCGAGTGGGAGAGGGAGAAGCAGGCTTCCCGCCGAGCAGGGAGCCCGATGCGGGGCTCGATTCCAGGACTCTGGGATCATGACCTGAGCCGAAGGCAGACACTTAACGACTGAGCCACCCAGGCGCCCCTTAAGTTATTTTATTAAAAAAAATTTTTTTTTTGGAGAGGCAGTGGGAAGAAAAGGCTGTTTAAGAACATGTTAATGAATACTGATTGCACTTGGCTTATTACGTTGTATCTTTGCAGGCTTATGTAACATCTGATCATGTAAAGCCTGTTATACTTCAAAAAGGTCCATGGATCCAGTGTTAGTAAAATTCTGTGGCCTGGAAGGAGCTGACCCCAGGGAAAGGATTCTCACTGAGAGGTTAGCTCTGTGCTTCGATGCCTGAGCAAAACTGCATGCCCAGCACTTGACTGGTTGTGTCATTGGTTGGAAATACATGCTCCAATTTGTCCACATTCTGGGCCAAAAGGCAAAATAAATCTATGGTGATAGAAATTAGGACAGTGGCTGTCTATACGGGTTGGGGGTTGACTAGGACGGGGCATGAAGGGAACTTTCTGGAGGGATGGAAGTACTCTATCACCTCCCTGAGATGGTTGTTACAAGGGCATATCTAAACTCACCAACTGTACAAGTTAAGATATGTGCATTTCACTGCATATAAGTTTCTCCTCATAAAACAAAAATCAAAGGTCAGTTGAAAAAAGTCTAGGAGCTAATCAAAAACCCTTAAAACAAATAGGCTGAATTATTTTTAAAATGAGCGAAACTTAAAAGGAAATTCTTCATTTTTCTTTTACTTTGGAGGAAAATGGATGGTGTCACAAAGTGCATAGAGTGTCTCTGTGCAAAATGCACAGAGACAAGCTCCCAGATGGAGCATTTTAATTTTTTTTCAGAGGGAGAACAGGCGCGTGTGCACACACACATAGAGGGGGAGAACAGCAGGAGAGGGAGAGAGAGAATCCCAAGCAGATTCCACACCCAGCAGGGAACCCGATGTGCGGCTCCATCTCACCGCTCTGAGATCATGACCTGAGCTGAAATCAAGAGTTGGGACGCTTAGCTGACTGAGCCACCTAGGTGCACCCCCAAACAGAGAATTTTTAATCAAAATAATGATCAGTTTAGACACAGCTAGACCTTCATGTTTTGGAGTGAAGGAACCATCTCTAGGAGCATAAGCTGTTTTGGAAATAACTCCACGTTTATTTCCTTTCGTGTTGCTGTTGGAGGAATAATGTTTTTGTAAATGTAAAAAGCTTTTAATGGAGCTAGAGAAGAAACTATGTTTGGTCATAGTATTATCTGGTTACGAACTAAAAATTCAGAGCTCTCTTGTGAGTCATGCTGCCAAGAATTGCAGGCTTAATCTTCAAGATTGTATGAATTTGAATTTTGACTTTATGGCCTCAGTCGGTATGAGGATACAAAGATAATCTTTTAGCAAAAGCACTTTTGAAAATGGTAGAGTGTTACATGGAAAGTTAGCTCTTAGAGATAGTTATCAGATAGGTGTGATCCTATTTTATTCTTCTAAGTATCTGGATTAATAAATTAGCCAATATTTGATGACCTGATATGACCAGGCACAGTGCTAGGCACTCAGTGAGTTCCCAAATAACTCTATGCAGGCCTTGTTCTCAAGGAGCTTCTGAGCAGGACAAGGGGATTAAAAAGTATATTAATAACTCATTCAAGGAAGAATGTAATAAATGCATGAGAACACCACTGGCGTTCAGTGGAGAGGAAATTCCTTTTAAAAAGGGAATAAAGGAAGACATTATGGATGTGGTGGCATTTGGGCTGGACCTTGAAAAGGAGTGTGCTTGGCCCTGACAAGCCAGCCAAGCAGGGGTTGTAGGCAGAGAGAATGTCATCAGGAAGGCTGTGAGTGCTCAGAGCTCCGGCGTTTTGTTTTGGCTGCAACACGGGCTACAGGTGGGAGGAGATACGGGGGCAGGAGGAAGACCTGAACCCCTGGGGGAGCTATGATCTGGGGAAAAGGTAGAAGCGGGTCATCAGAAGATGGATCCTGGAGCAATAAGAACCCAGGAGCTAAAAAGCAGCAGGATTTAAGAAGTAGGGGAAGAAAGAGGCAGACAGGTCCCTAGGAGGCTCTTACAACAAGTCAGGTAATGCGGGCTGAAGAAGCCTGATGGAAACAGTGGAGGAACAGGGAGAGGGAGCACATCTAGAATGCTCAGCAGTGGGCAGGGAGGGCAGACAGCTGGCTCAGAAGACTGAGAGACTGTCATCCAGCAACCGCGACCAGAGGGACAGTGATGCTGTTCATAGCCCGGAGTTGAAAGACTCGTCATGTTTGTGGGAGAGGGAATGATGACTCACATTTTGAGCCAGCCAGAAATGCCCAGGAGACACTGGGAAAGTGGGTCCGGGGGTCCACTCAGTGCTGGAACTAGAGAGAGAGACATCCGACCCTTTTTCACCTCCCAGTGCCCGCAGTCGTGGCAGTGGGGGGAGCACGTGCCCTGTGACCGCGTGGAGAGGGGCGAGGGGAGAGCTGGGAGCGCACTGCATGGGGCAGGGTGGGGGGTTGTTTGCCAGAAGCAGTAAAGGAAAACTGGCAAGGTGCAGTACCTCTCCCAGCCTTGTCCCCAAGCCTGGGAGATGAATCTGACCAGAAAGAGGGAAGAGAATGCTGGAGAGAAAGCATTCAAGAAAACTGCCTTTAGTGGACTAACCTTGACTGCTGGTCTCAGAATAATCAATGTCTATGAAGATTATTTGCGGAGTCTCCTTTGTTTCTCCTTCTTTTTTCCCCTCTCCTGCCTTCCCTTCTTCCGTCCTGCACATCCACATTTTTGGACTGGCCTAGTGCATGGGTGGCCACTGTTGACCTAAGGAGGAGTTAGGATTCACCACTGTCACCTACAAAGGGTAACTGTCCTTTCAATATTTGTCTTTACAGCCGATTGTGGAGGGAGCCCTTCTCTGCTCCAATATTGCAATGTTTGGGGTCTTTGAAAGCATGCAATGTATATTTGCAATATGACAACATTAACATTCTTGTAACTCTTTTCTATATAACTTTTTACTTCTTTCTCTGTACCATTCTGGAGAGCCACTCATTATATCTTGGTAACTGCATAGGGTCCCAGGGCCAGAGACTGGCCGCTCCTGGCATTGTGATTGGAGTCATTTAATACCCAAGGCCATGACTAATATCTGGTAACAAGGGTTCCACTGGGTGTCACGTGTCCTGGGACCTTGGGTGAGGGCAAAAACGGAGCACCTTATTATTGTGTGTTAGTACCATGGTTGGGAGAAAAGTTGAGGACCAGGTGGATCCATCCAGGGCACCACTGTGAAATGAGAGACCCCCCCACTCTCCGTGACCAACGCCAGTCCAACTAGAAAGCCTAATATCTGTTTAAAACGGAGGTACCCACCTTTGTCTTATCTTTATACCCCAGGCTTTTAATAATAAATTTTTTTCTGTATGTTTACAGAAAGCAGTCAACTGAGCTATTCGTGGAAAGGTTTGTGGGTTTGGTTAACGAGGTGGAGGAGTATTACATTTCAGCTGGAAACACATCCCTAGAATGCCAAAACATTTATTCCAAAGTCTGGTTTCCTGGTGCAATCGGAGGCACGGCAATAGCGTGTCTGTTCAGAGACTTGGGGAGGGGGGACCCACTGGGGCCAGCAAGGCATTTGATCCAAGTGTATCCCAGAAGGCTTTTATTGTTAAATTATATTCTTCAGGATAAACTGCCCATGTCACATTTTGTAAACTTGATATCCATACACTTTTGACTGGCATTCTATTTTAGCCATAAGCTTATGATTTACAGCAAGCCTGTTTTCCCTCTTGCTTAGGGTGGCAGCAGAAATCATGGGGCACTTTCCAGGCTCCAAGGATAAGGAGCAAATGGGGCTGGGGTTTTGTTGCTCCCCAGTAACAATCACTCTAGCTGTACCACTCGGCTCTCCCTGAACAGAGAGCAAGCTTCTCCTCACTCCCCACTGCCATTCATCCAGCTCCACGCAGCAGCCCAGCTGCTGTGTTTGCCGGGAGGGGCTGCCAAGTGCCCTGCCTACTGGCTGCTTCCCGCATCCCTGCCATTCCACACACAAACACATCCACACACGCTCTGCCTCGCTCACACACGGAGCTACACGCACATGCGAGCACATTCCTTCCTTCCTTCCTTCTCCCTGCCTCAGCCCTCGACTACTACAAGCCCATGGAACATTTCTGGAAAGACGCTCTTGATCCAGCAGGGTAGGATTGTTTTGATTTCTCTGTAGCTTTAGCATTTTGAGAAAGCAACTTACCTTTCTGGCCAGTGTCTGTATCCTAGCAGGGAGATGAGGATTTGTTGTTTTCAATGGGTTTATGTGTGCATCTCCTTTTTCTTCCAGGACTTGTAGGATTCTTTGTGTAATTTATGTGTAATTTGGCGGGTGCAGGTTTTTAAGAGCCCCATGAAGGGCTTTTGCATGTGTTTAAAAAAGACATTTGAAAATTGAAAGTGTGATTTATGGAAACGAAATCATCTGTAAAAAATTGCTTTGGAAAGTCATGGTTGCTGGCCATAAAGAGAAATATCTGTGATTCACCTGATGTGTTTTTAACCCTTTCTTTGCTTACAATCTATGGTTATTGATGCTAAGCTCAATTTTATCTTCATATTAAACCAACTACATCTGCATAGTATCCAAAAATGGTCTGTTTGTTCTTATAAGAACTAGGTAAAATGTATACTTATTAGTATAAAAAAATTTTAAGAAATTACTGTTAGTAACAGCAACCGTGGCATTTATATGTGTCACGAACATTTTGTTAGGTACTCTGTTGGGTGTTTGGGATAGCAATTAAAGCAAAGCATTAATGGTCATATCATATAGTTGTATCAGAGTCTTTTAGGCTGGGGCAAAGGAAGTTTATTAAAAAGTATAAACTCTCCGGGACTGTGGGTGCACAGTAGATTTACCATATCTCGTGTGTGTGCATACATACATACATTGTTTGTGTGTGTATGCTTAGATTTTAATTCAGTTCAAAACTTTTTTCTATTCCTTTTTCATCTGAATATTTGATTCTGCATATCAGAGTGAAGTAAATGGAGCAGGTCGAACCGCAGGAATAAAGAACAGAAATGGAGCATTGCATTTCAAAATTTGTTGGTTAGACCAACAGTGTAACATAGTGGCCAAAGATTCGGTTAATGAACTGAGGTTACATTTCGTATGAAAAGGTCACATTTCATATTTAGCTTTCTGAAGTTTTGGTTGCATAACCTGTGGAAGACGCGAACACCCATGTGTGCCTAACCAAAGGTTTTTGTGAATCATCATTCACATGAGAATTCATAATGGGAGCAAGTACAGTACTGTGGTCCAACACAAACATACAAGTCAGGCTGGGAGCATCTCAGAAGGTCGTGGCTGGAAGGGACCACTTGGGGGGAGTTTTGCCGCTGAGGAAACAGGTCTGGCACCATTCTGCTGCTGGCAAAGTGCAGCTCATTCCTATAGGTACACCTTGAATCTTCGCCCCCCTTCTCCCCAGATGTCTCCTCTCAGTCCCTGCAGCTGCTAAATATAGCTGTCTGTGGCTGGTTGCACATGCAACTGAGCACCCCATTCTATCTGCCATATCTCAGTAACAGAGTGGTCCTCCCCAGGGTCATTCTATGTACACACTACATATTTCCAGCCAACTAGGAGAGTGAATCAAACAGAAAGAGAGACAAACAGAGATAGATAGGAGTCTGGCATGGGGCACATAAGGCAGCACGGTGGAGAAAGCCGGCCCCTGGATGAGTCTTGCGAGTTTGTTTTAAACCTCGTCTTCCCCGGGCCACCTTTAGGAGATCCCTCTGCGCCCCCGCCCTCCGGCAGTGAAATTTAGCCTCCATCCAGCAGCGACGAGTAAAGTAAAGTTCAGGGAAGCTGCTTTTTGGGATCGCTCCAAAACGAGTTGCGCCTGGAGTGATGTTTAAACCAATGTCAGTGCAAGGCAACAGCCCCTGGCCGGCTTCCAGTACCTTTGTAATGCATATGAGCGCGGGAGATCGGTACTTAAAGTTGGAGACTCCGAGCCCGGGAGTTGGCTGAGCGCACTCGCGCCCGGCTGCACTTGATCGCGTCCGGCCGCCGCGCTCCACGGGACCGGCCGGCTCCCGAGGCAGGGCCAGAACTCGTTCCGTGGCGGGACATGCGCTGCGCCACCTCTAACAACGGGCTGTGCTCTTCTTCCAGGTGGCCGGTCGGCTGCTGAGCCCTCTGCCGCGCGGGGAGACGGTGCGCGCCTTGCCCGCGGCCACTGACCATGACCATGACCCTCCACACCAAAGCGTCCGGAATGGCCCTGCTGCATCAAATCCAAGGGACCGAGCTGGAGACCCTGAACCGCCCGCAGCTCAAGATCCCCCTGGAGCGGCCCCTGGGCGAGGTATACGTGGACAGCAGCAAGCCCGCCGTGTACAACTATCCCGAGGGTGGCGCGTACGACTTCAACGCCGCTCCCGCAGCCTCCGCGCCCGTCTACGGCCAGTCCGGCGTCGCCTACGGCTCCGGGTCCGAGGCGGCGGCGTTCGGCGCCAACGGCTTGGGGGGCTTCCCGCCGCTCAACAGCGTGTCTCCGAGCCCGCTGGTGCTGCTGCACCCGCCGCCTCAGCTCTCGCCCTTCCTGCATCCCCACGGCCAGCAGGTGCCCTATTACCTGGAGAACGAACCGAGCGGCTATGCGGTGCGCGAGGCCGGCCCTCCCGCTTTCTACAGGTACCCGCGCCGCCCGCCGCGCCACGTCGGGGTGGCAGCCGCGCGCCCGGCGGGCGGGAGGGAGCGAGGGGGCCCCGCGCGGCCGGGAGCTCGCGGGAGGCCGTAGGCCGCGGGGCTGGGCAGCCGGCAGCCCGGCCGCGGGAGCCGCGTGACTCGCGGCCCGGCCGGGGCGTGGGGTGGCGTGGTGGGGGGGAGGATTTGTGGATCTTGCTTTCGAGAGCCAAGTTCTCTCGCCTGGCAGCGTAAGGAAAATTCTGTTCTCTACCCCCCTACCATCTGCGTAAGCGGCAGATCCGAAAACCCATGGGCTTCCTAACTCATTTTGGAAAATCGTACAAAGCGGCGGTTATTTGTGTGTGTGGGGGAACACCCCAAAGCAAATAAACACAAAGTTCTTGGAGTCCCTAGTGAATGTCCCGTCTTGGTATTTAAGGCTGGAGGTGCGTAGGGTTGGTTAGCGAAGCTCAGAGTTTTTTATTATTATTATTATTATTATTAATTGAAATTGTTTTAATGTGCTCGCAAGATTTCCTTTCATCTACAATTTCTGATTGGAGATATGCACGCTATTATTATGATGACGATGATTTTGTTTGTTTTAGCAAGCAGTGCTTGCACCTACTTTCCCTCCTTTCTCTCCATCCCAAGTTCGAGGCTTTGGGATTGAATTGTTCTCCTCCAAAGAGCAATGGAGGAATTGAATGTCTTAATGAGTTTCTGATTTCTGAGTTATCTGGCTGGGTACGTATTGGAGCAGATTGCTGGCATATGACTTCTGACAGCCGAAAATTTATAGGTGTCTTGTGAGTTTAAAACACGCCATATGGAAGAGTGTTTTGAAATAACCCTCGTGCCAGCTAAATTACCTTCTGGCCTACCGGCAGAGCGTGCCCCGGGAACGGTGTGCGGGGTCAGCTCGGCTGTGCACCTTTTAGTCGCTGTAGAAGTGTTAGGAGTCCAGGACATACAGAAACGCATTTGTGACTTAAGTGGCCAGTGTTTTGGGTCCTTACATCCCCAAACCCCAAGGATTATACTTTCCTCCCCTCCCTTCTCCTACTACCCCTTTGACAGTTTCTGTGTTCTCTTCCTGATGGACCTGGGGAGGGCTTAGGTGGGTGATACTGATGAACACTTGTGCCCTAGGCACCTAACGGCCACCTGTACTCTGGGGTGGGTTTGGGAGTTCTCAGGGCGCCCACGTGGCTGGGTGCTGAGTTAGGCACAGCCAGACTGCACACTGGTGTCTGGACTTGCCTCCCTCCCTCACCTGGACCCTTCTGCATTGCCCGCTGTGGACCATTTCCTATTCAGTGTTCTAGTTCCAGAGATACAGCAGAAGAAACAGGAAGAAGGAGCAGGTTGGCCCCAGAGGATACTGAAGGGCATACTCTTGGGATATCTGAACGTATCCCATATCCTTCAGCCTCCTCAAAGGATTTTAGAGCATCCCACAGCCAAACAGGTTCAGACTGAGTTATTACTTAAAAGACAAAGAATGAACAAAACTTTAGAAAGTTGGCATATTTCAAATTAATTTTACTTGTTTTAATTCAGGGTTAAAGTGGAAAGAAAAGGGATTTATTCTGCTCACTTTTTTTTTTTTGAAGTGTTAGAACAAAATATAACAATTAAGGCTTATTCACACAACCTTTTAAACTCCTTGATGTGAAGGAAGGCACTTGGTATGATGTGAATTCCATAACCTTATGGTGGACTCCGGAAACTATTTTCTTTTTCATTTAATTTTCAGTTCTTTTATTGCAAATTAATCCTACTGAATTTCAATGGGTACTAATGAGACTGCTCCTCAGCGGATTATTTACTGACTTGCTAATAATTACAAAGTGAGCATGGTCAAATAAAGAGGAGACCACATTTAATTCAAAATTGCTCATCATCCCAGTGGCAAATAATATTACTATAATATGCCCCATCTTAAACTTTTTGCATTAGATGGTATTCAAATATATTTAGAATAATGAAAAAAATGACATGGAACTTTAATAATAAAGTTAAGAACTCATACACATGCGTTTCCATGTGGCAACTTAGTTTTAGAATGATTTTTTCTTTGTAATTTATTTCCTATAACATCCTTACTCTTTGCTTTGAATCGTGCCTCTGGGTAACCAGGGAGGAAGAGATGGCTCTATATAAGTGTTGTTTCAAATGGACAGATGTTATTTATTTTGCCCTCTCAGTTTTCCTGTCTGAATAACTCCGGGTAAAAAGAAAAAAAAAATTGATTAGGCACTTTTAGAAACCTTCCGTTATCTTCAGTAGTTACTAAAGTTTTGGGGGTTGCAAGCAGTGTTTTCAAACTGCTTGTTGTGATCCAGAGGATCATGAAATCGCTTAGTGAGTCTGGAACATTTTTTTTTAAGGAATAAAATAGAAAAGAATATAATAGAAAGTATCACAGTGCATAATATTTAGTAAGGGTAGGTTTTGTTTCCTGAAAATTTGTTTTAATTATATACGTTTATATGCACCGACTCTGATGTAAAATGTATTTCTTACCATAGACGTTTGAAAATTAGTGGCCTAACATGTTATGCTTGGTACGAAACACAAAATTTAGGAAAGTGGCTAGTTGTTTTAGCTACACAAACCAAAAAGGTATTTTGATTGTCGTTATATTATTTTCTCCCTATAAATTGGCTGGTGTCTTCAGGTCAGTTAGATTAAGGTTTATTATTTCTGATTCTTAACTTTTCCATTTGTAACATGGTGCCGTCATGTGGATTGTCTACCTGGATGTCCCACTGGGATGTTCAGAGAATTTACATGAAGTTCACATCATTAACATAACATAATAAAATTAAAAAAAAGATACTATGGTTACTTTCTTCTAAAGGCCACAATATGCAGCCATATCTATGTATAAAGAAATGTAATAGATAAAACTGCTCTGGGCATACAATAATGTGAGAAAGATTGTCACATGTCCCAGCAAATTGTTGAGAGGGAATACATTTGTAAACAGGCCAGTTGTGACTTTCCAAGATGTGTCTTACCTAAAATTTCATGATGAAGGCACCTGGGAGTTATCTTATCCTCAGTTCCTTTTGAGTGTTCAAATGATTTAGGAGGTTTGAATAAAACTAAAGAATGAAACATATTATATCCACCATGTTTTTAAAAATTCAAATTAAGTATTTAGTGCTCTGTGTTCATTTCAGTTTTACTACTCAGTATTCTTAAAAGCTAAATTTTACCCACTTCTCCCCGCCAAACTGCACATACACACAGATCTTTAGCATCAAAATCAATGTCTTAGTAATTTTTCTGCTGGCTGTATGCATATTTTGAATGAGTAGTGCAATCATTGGGGATCATTTAAAAACGATTTCTCAACTTTAAATAAGGCTTATTTCTAGGGAGAGATTTGAATAGCTAGTTTGCAAGTTTCCAGTAATTCTTTCTTTGTATTTAGGTGATATTTTAGCACCCTTTATTTCTGTTCTTACTTTCATTCATTTAAGTTGTTACTGTTGACCTGACATTTTGTGTTGGTCTAAGAGTAGTTGAAGGAGCCACATATTGCCTTGGGACTGAGTGTATTTTAGGTTGAAAAATGGATTCACATCTTGAATCCCCATTTCATTTTCACCTACTCCATGTGGCTTGTTTGGTAGAAAGACCCTGCAGGATAATTACCACTTATTATAATCTTCTTTCTTGCACTCAGTTAATATGGATCCTTGGATTGCTTTTGTAAATATATTTAGGATATGACATTCCTAATATCGGAAAATTCAGGTTTAGCATTTGGGTTTCTTATTGTTTTAAGAACATAAAAGACAGGGGCAAGAAATCAACAATGACAGGAACAACAGATATCAGGAAAAACTATAAAAGATGACACACTTTCTGTTAATGATAACGTAGTAATAATTTTGTCAAGTGGGATAGTGTATAGGAAAGCAGTACATAACTACACAAGGATTCAGCATTTCATTATTTCTTTCACATATTAATATTCATTCCAGTGCTTCTGTAAGCTAAAAGATAGTAGGAAAGAACAGATTTAAGTGGTCAGGAGTTTCATTACAAATATAAATTAATGATCATGTGAAATCATTTTCTGTGGAAGTGAAATTTAAATAAAATCTTTATCACCATCTGCAACATTTATTTGCAGCCTAGGTTATCATAAATAACATTTATTTATAGATACATTAAAAAAATCAAAACCCTGCTTATATGAAAATAGTTTTACATGAGGAAATATACAAATTATAATTACATTTTTTCTAAAATACACACTCAGCATAAAACGAATACATCTGACTCCTTCCTTTGACATCAGTATTATTTTTAATGTAACTTTAGAAGAATCCAGTGAGAGGAACAGCGTGCTAAAAGTGTGTTCCCTGCTTTTCCAGGATACATTGAATGGATAGGACAAATTAGTCATTTAGCTTAATCCCAAGACTCTGTTTGCTTTTTGAAGAAGGAAAACACAGAATGGCCACAACTGTTTAGAACCAAGATGCACATTCCAGAGAAAGATGCTTTATAAATCCCCCAAATACAGCCACTCGAACACAAACCAACCAAAGTGAAACTGTGAGGGATTTCATTGAAAGCAGGCAGCCCATCAAAGCCATCAAATCGTTTTGTTTTATACTTTAAACTCTGCCAATGCATTGACAGATAATGCCCTTTTTCAAAAAAGGTACGTTTAAGCTGTTCCCTGCTCCACTTGTAAAACATTACCCCCCTGCTGCCCTCTGAAATCTGAGGACTTCAGTGGGCTGGAGGCGAAGAATCATATTCTTGATCTAAGGAGGGAAGAAATCCTAATTCCTGAGCTCTGCACCTTGGAGAACGTTATTAGGAATTATGAGGGAAGCTTCGCATTAATTGACAACACTTTCAGTCACGTGTGCATGTTTAGACCCTATTAAGAAAGATAGAAAAGACAACTACTTTGGTCCCAACTGACGAAATTTTACATAGTTTGGTAAAGTAATAATTTCAAGAAGCTAGCTCAAATAAGAAAGGGTATGACTGACACTCGTAAGTGATACGATGGTGTGAAGGAGGAATCGTGATGTGATGGTGGAGGTGAGGATAAGGATGGTGATGGTGGTGGTGGTGAGGATGAGGATGGTGATGGTGTTGGCAAGAACATAACATAATAAAATAAAATTAAAAAAAAAAGAAAGTACTCGCGTCAGTTGGGGTGGGTAGTAGTTCTGGATGCCTGCTATAGAGCCTGAAGATGTTTATACTATGCAGAAATGAAATCCTTTTAATGAACTTCACGTATTTTTGTGTAGTTATAATTTAAGAAATAGTCAAAACATCAATAATGATATTATCAGTAATATTCATACCATAAATCTAATAAGTACTACACAGAAAATTTAAAAAGAAAACTCCAAACAAGCCTGGAGTTTTTTTTTTTTTTTTTGGTTTCTCCTTCTTGGAGGGACAAAATTGGGTCCCCCAGTCTGCTCCCATAACAGTTACTTTAATGAAATGTGTTATTGTGGATGAGATAGTACGCTACTTTGTCTTGTAATTTTCTACTTTCTGTGAATTATGCTTTGGGAAAATTATAGAAGTTTACTTAAAGCTAATAAAGCTAATTAAGAGGGCGCCTGGGTGGCTCAGTCGGTTAAGCGACTGCCTTCGGCTCAGGTCATGACCCCAGGGTCCTGGGATCGAGTCCCACATCAGGCTCCCTGCTCTGCGGGGAGCCTGCTTTCCCTCTCTCGCTCCCCCTGCTTGTGTTCCCTCTCTCGCTGTGTCTCTCTCTGTCAAATAAATAAATAAAATCTTTAAAAAAAAAAAAAAGCTAATTAAGAAACGTTCGGGACTAGATATCCAAATAAGTCCTGGATAAACTCAGATGGGGTTCTTGTTTTTTGAGAGTTTCCCAAATGTTGTCAGTTCCTAGGGCGGGGAGTGAATGGCCTCCGTAGTATAGTGTTCAGATTCTCACGTCCATTGAGCTGGAAAGCTCCAGAGCTGTCTGGTCCCAGAGCCTCCTCCAGCTCCATGCTCCCATTCCCAGGCTGCACCCTTGGGCTGGGGCTCCTGCCTATTCCCCACAGTGGTGCGAGTGTGCTGGGTATTACTTCCTGGGCAGTGTTCTTGGCAACTGGACTCACTTTTCTCATAGAAAGACTTGAGATTTTTTTCTAAGACCCTGAAAGTAAAAGACAATTTTCTTTTAATTTCCTGCAACTAAATGATGTTAGAAATAGTAATTTTTACATTGGCATACTTCCTCTGCTGATTTTTTTTTTTTTTAGTAGTTGTCCATTCTCGTATTTTCTTTTTTCTTTGCATTATTTTCTAATGGTCTTTAAACTCCTTTTGGCTTCTTTTCTCCTATCAAGCTTGCTTGCTTGCTGCTTTTTTCTTTTTTCCTGTTTTAGTTGCTCCATCTGCATATTCCCAGATTTTTTCTTACACCTTTTCTGGTTTATTTCTTTACTGACCTGTTTCATCTGTTATTTTCATGAAATTTGGAACGAGCTCAATACAACCTTACGAATGGTTGTATTTATTTCTGCAGGAGCATTTCAAGCAATTCACAGAGAAAGAATGTACCTTCTAATTTGAGTACAAGATACAATTTTGTTACATTGAGAAGTTACTTTCTGTAGTTATCTGAAAAACTCTTGGGACCTTTGGAACTCTCTTTGATTTCTAATAGGAGGAATCCCTGAGCACTGGTCCAAACAGAGACCATGTCTTGTTCACTGCATTACTCTCAGCTCTTAGCAAAGGGCATGGCACAGGGATGTCCTGAGCAGCTTTTAGCTGGGTGAATGGCTGGTGGTAGGCAGGAAGCACCAGTCACACTGACTCGTTCAGGTTGCTTACTGGGAGAATGGCCATTCAGCAGTGGATCTTTTTTTTTTTTTTTAAGATTTTCTTTATTTATTTGACAGAGAGAGCAAGAGAGCACAAACAGGGGGAACAGTAGAGGGAGAAGGAGAAGCAGTCTCCCCCGCTGAGCAAGGAGCTGGATGCGGGGCTTGATCCCAGGACCCCGGGGGATCATGACCTGAGCCGAAGGCAGACGCCTCACCGACTGAGCCGCCCAGGCACCCCAGCAGTGGATCTTTAGATGGGACTGGAGGAATGTGGGGAATTTGTGAACCCCCTCCCCCAGGAATAAAAGTGGAAAGCAGTCCATTGGGTATCCCAAGGACAGTTGATTCCTATTATTTGCAGATTCCATATTTACGAATTTGCCTCCTTGCTAAAATTTATTGGTAACCCCCCAATCAGGACTCATGGCACTTCCTCAGTCACTCGCAGACATGGGCAGAGTGGTGAAAAATTTGAGTCATCTGACATGCGTGCTCCCGGCTGAGGTCAAACAAGGTGATACTCTGCCTTCTTGTGTCAGCTCTTCTACTATAAACAAGTGTCCTGTTCAGTCTGTGTAGTGCCACGTTTTTTTTTTTTTTTGCTTTTTGTTGGTGACTTTGCTGTTGAAAATGACTCCCAAGCATAATGCGGAAGTGCTGGCTAATGTTCCTGAATGCCAGAAGCCTGTGACGTGTCTGATCAAGGCTATAGAAGACATGTGTGTTAGATAAACTTTGGGCATGAGTTATAATGCTGTTGGCTGTGAGTTCAATGTTAATGAATCAATAATATATGTTAAATAAGATATCTTTAAACAGAAACACACATGAAATGAGGCTACGTATTGTTTGGTTGGTGGAGATGGTATGATCAGAGGCTTGTAAGAAATACAGGGCTGTATTTCCCCTTGGAGCAGTGGTTTAGTATTCACTAATTTACTGTTTGTGGAAATTTGAAAGTCATAACTACCACAAATAATGAGAGTTGCTTTTATGTAATAGAGTGACTTAAGCACAGGTTTGGGAGGCAGGCAGCTTATGTTTCTGACTTGACTCCTGCCTAGTTGTAATCTCTGGCTCACTGTGCCTCAGTTTACTCATCTGTAAAATGCCAATCAAAGTAGGACCTACATCTTTCAGTTGTTGTGAGGATTAAATGAGTTCATAGACATCAAGCTTTTAAAACATGCCTGGCATATAGCAAGCCGTTAGTTTTATAACTCCTTTAGGAGGGAATTGGCAACTCTACACTGAAGAAGGTGAATATAAGCGCTCTTTAAGAGTCTGGAATGTTTGTGACTTCCCTATATTTGTTTATTTTGCCTTCAAGGGACCAACTTTAATACCCTATTGTGAGTAGAAGTTAAATTTTCCAACCTAAAGGAAGCAGGAAGCTAATTTTTCTTGGAATGCTTAATCTGTGCCAGGTGCTATGCTAGAAAAACAGAACAAAGCAATTGTAATAAACTCCAAATAAGTAAAAATAAGTAAGTCAATAAAAAGAGTGAGGGATATTAAGTACTGTGGACTGGAGCAGTCCCAGAGAGGGAAATAGTTGAAGTTGAGGTAAGCAGTTTATGGAGAGGCCATGATGGACAGAGGGCAAGGAAGGCGTTTCTCTGTGATTTGGAAAACAGGAACACGGAGAAGGAAGACGGACAGAAGCTAACATTCTAGTGCATCTGCAAAAGTGGATTTTCAACCCTGGCTGCACATTTGAATCAAGGATGACTTCAGAATCCCCCGGGGGATTTTGCTGTGTTCACCCTTTGGAGGACTGTTTGAACCCTGGTTGGCCTGACTTCCACATCTTCAGTTCATCAGGCCCACATGGGTCTCAGAAGCAGAGGGTAAACGGCATGCTGAGAAGAAGGATGACAGTAACATTAATTTCTCCTCATCATCTTTCCAAAAGAAGATTTGAAGTAGGCAAGGTGCATTGGATGTTGACTAGATGCAAAGTAGACAAATTGAAGAATATTAGGACACACACACACCTACGCCGGTTAGCCTTCAGGATGTAGACTTTTGTTGAGGGTTTAGATAATCAGTGGTGATTGACGCCTTTACCCCTCTCTCCTCCCCCACCCCAGGGTTCTTTTTCCTTTAATTCTGATAGTTGCCACACACCAGACTCTAGCATTGTTTATACAACTTTAAAGCCCTAAATATCAGTACAGTTAATTGGTTGCATTAAATTTCCAGTTGCGTGTTTGGAAAGTGTCCTGGAGTCTTTGATGTGCAAGACGTAGTTAAAGCTCCCCTCCTGTACTCTTTCTGTCATGAGGTATAATACAGAATTTTTTTCAGCAAAGAGAATGTGTGCTGTTTTGAATGCTCCCCACACCCCCAGGCCTCCCTTCCCCCCACATTTTGCATTTTAGAAGACTCCTTTATCGGTAAGGGAAATGGGCATGAATGCCCAGGGCGCAATTTGGTGAGGCTTTTTACACATTGTTCAGTTCTCCTCGCTGCTCATTTCCTCACGTGACTGCCCAGAGTCATGAGCTGAAAACATGTCCTTGAAATCTCAGAACACGGATAAATGCAACTCCTTGGCTCAGAAGTGAACATGGGTCTCCTCGAGTGCCCACAGGACTTGCAGTATAAGTTCTAGGCCCCACACATTGAGGGACTATCACCCCAATGGTGATGGGCTTTCTGGTTCTTTTTCTTTGTTTCTAGTGCTCGGTAGTTGTGACTGATGAAACCAAAATTGCTTTTCTTTTCTTTCCTTTTTTTAAAAAAGATTTTATTTTTAAGTAATCTCTACACCCAACATGGGGCTAGAACTCACAACCTGGAGATTAAGAGTCGTGCGCTCTACCCACTGAGCCAGCCAGGTGCACCACCTCCCCTCCCAAAGTTGCTTTTCTATAACAAGTCCAACCCTGTTCTAAGAAGTCTGCTTTTGACGTTGAGAAATGGCTAGCAAACTTATCAGGTAACCTGGAGAAGTGTTCACAGGTTCTAGTGTTTTTATATTAAATAGCTATAGTTCCTGGAAATGCAGTATCGGTCATTTATAACATCTTAAAACACACAGACAAGAATTTTCTTCTCAAATGTCTCTCACATCATTCTCTCTGTTCTATACATATGGCCAGCTTTCTATTATTGCTGCAATAGGTTCCGACTGGCTTTTCAGCTTTCAAGCTTTCAAACTCTGATTTTTCAATTTGCTCCCCAAAGTGTATACTTGATTTGATCTTTCCTCTGCTTAAAACCCTTCAGAGGTTTCTCACTAGTCACAGAACACATGCATATTCCATTGTGTGGCATTCAAAGCCCTTGTAATTTGATTCAGACTAAACTCCTCCTCTCATCCATGAAGCTCCTGTTCAAAGCTGTATTTAAATGGCACTTTCCCACTTCTTCACACTCATTTCCATCTCTAATGTGAACCTTTCTTTCTTCTTGTCCCATCTCTGTTAGGCCAGAAGTCAAGGTCAGCTCAAATGTCAACCTCGACCAGCTGGGTTTTCCACCTAGCGTTCTCTCACATGTTCATAGTGAGCCCATGGCAACTTTTCTGGGTACTTCCATTATGGAAATCACCATAGAATGCCTTTCATGATGGTTGCAGGTAAACTTGTCTATGAATTTTATTAATTTTATAGTTTAGAGTAATTTAATAGAGTTATTTATTAATGGATATATTTACTCGCTCAGCAGGTTTTTATTGAATGTTACTCATGTACTGACTTCTATGGTAGCTGTAGCGATCAGACATCTTATCTGTGGTCAAGTTGCTGATAGACTAATGAGGATGATAAATGTAGAGACAATTAAAAAACAATGGAATAAGAATTGTCACAGAGAAGAGACTACTAGGAAAACTTGATGGAGGGCCCCCATCTATGAATGCAGAGGTCCAAAGGGTTTAATGGAAAGAGGATTTAGCCAGGCAAAGAAGGGCAGGAGAGGCTGTGAAGCGAAGCCGGATCTTGTTCCCTGATGATACTTCCTACATTTCCAGGATACTCCCTACATTTCCAGGATACTCCCTACATTTCCAGGACAGTTCTTTCCACAGAATAACTGCTCGATAACTTATAGAGCCAAACTGTTGAATTAAGCAAATGAGGGTAGGTTGTTAAGAATCAGAGAAATGACTTTAATAATATCAATTGCTAGCATTTTCTGAGCATAGAGCACCAGACCTTGCTGAAAGCCTTAGGTGGAAGATCTTGTTGCATCCTTATACCAACCGTAAGAGGCTGGTACTGATATTACTCTAATCTCTTGGATAAAGAAACTAAGAGTGAGAGAGGGCAGGTGACTTGCCCACGATCACACAGCTGGTAATAATTCAGTAATGGAGGATGAGGGATTCTATATCTACAGGTTGGACTCTGGAGCTCAAGTTTTACGCACTATAGTATGCAGAAAAATTGACCGGATGTCTTCTATCAGTGATCGATTTACTTGGCAGTTGGTTTGTTAATTCCTTGTAATACTTTTATAGTTAGTTGTGACAATGCTTTAATCTTAGATTATGTCCCCAGGCTGCTTCTTTTAGTTTTATGGGAAATGGCTATTTTTGTGATGCTTGCTAAAAGCATGTTCCAACATTTTCTTCCCATTAAGTAGGGGGATGGTTTTCCCTTCTAATATCAGAAGGCGCCATTGAACAAAATCCTACAAAGAATTCCTGATAGCAACCTAATGCTTTTTTCTCTGTATGTGAAACCTGCCCAATGGTTTTAAATCTGGACAGAATTATTGTGCTCATTTAGTCCAACCCTCTCTTTACACAGAAAAAAAAAATCATGAAATCAGTATTTTAAACCCAGGCAGGGCCATAAGCACGATGTATTCCTACCTCTTTATTTTCCTTTTTTTTAAAAAATTTTTTAAATTTTTTTAAATTCTTATGTTAATCTCCATACATTACATCATTAGTTTTAGATGTAGTGTTCCATGATTCATTGTTTGTGCATAACACCCAGTGCTCCATACAGAATGTGCCCTCCTCAATACCCACCACCAGGCTAACCCATCCTCCCACCCCCCTCCCCTCTAGAACCCTCAGTTTGTTTTTCAGAGTCCATCGTCTCTCATGGTTCGTCTACCCCTCCGATTTCCCCCCCTTCATTCTTCCCCTCCTGCTACCTTCTTCTTCTTCTTCTTTTTTTTTTTTCTTAACATATATTGCATTATTTGTTTCAGAGGTACAGATCTGAGATTCAACAGTCTTGCACAATTCACAGCGCTTACCAGAGCACATACCCTCCCCAGTGTCTATCACCCAGTCACCCCATCCCTCCCACCCCACCCCCCACTCCAGCAACCCTCAGTTTGTTTCCTGCGATTAAGAATTCCTCATATCAGTGAGGTCATATGATACATGTCTTTCTCCGTTTGACTTATTTCGCTCAACATAATGCCCTCCAGTTCCATCCACGTTGTTGCAAATGGCAAGATCTCATTCCTTTTGATGGCTGCATAATATTCCATTGTATATATATACCACATCTTCTTTATCCATTCATCTGTCGATGGACATCTTGGCTCTTTCCACAGTTTGGCTATTGTGGACATTGCTGCTATAAACATCGGGGTGCACGTACCCTTTCGGATCCCTACTTTTGTATCTTTGGGGTAAATACCCAGTAGTGCAATTGCTGGATCATATGGTAGCTCTATTTTCAACTTTTTGAGGAACCTCCATACTGTTTTCCAGAGTGGCTGCACCAGCTTGCATTCCCACCAACCTACCACTTTATTTTCCAAGCAAAGTGATTAAAATCTAGAGAGGTGAAGTGGCTTCCCCAATATATGTCAGCTAGCATAGGCAGAACAGGACAAGAACGCATGTCGCCTCCAGCCGTGACTTCATCCTTAACACGTGGAGGTATGACCAGTCCCTGTTCACTGAGGACATAGAGGCCATGCTGTCCTCACTGTCATGGTGCTAGCATAGAGAGTGGAAGCCCAAGCCAAGTGGAATGAAGGAATGCCTGATGCTGCAATTGCTGAACAGTAATGATGGTGGAAGTGAGCATCAGGCCATCTGTTTAACTGGCAAATGGTCCGAGTGAGAATTTGTAACCTTGGTTGGCCACTTCAGTTTTAAGGCTCTAGTGGAAACATATTTCCTGTACTTACATTTTGATCATTCTCTTTCAGTTCTAATAACTATATCTTACTTACTTTGTGATTGAAGATTTCTTTTCTTGTTTTTCTTTTTCCTGTGTCCAGGGCTTTAAGGTTAGGAATTAGTAGATTTCTGTGGGGACTTACACCGACTCCTTTCAGATTTCTAAGTTGGTTGGGTGCTATTTTTGTTTCACAATTACCAATGTGAAAATGGAACTTGATTTATTTCATAATAGATATTTCACCTTAGTATTGGCAAAATTAAAAAAAAAGTCAATCTGTGCTTGACCCAGCAGCTAGGTTACAATAGATTTTTTTTTTTTTTTTTTTAAAACATGGTCCCAACGTTGAAAAACATGTGTCTTCTTTGAAGCTAATTAGTGAACCCAACATTGGTTATATACTGTTTACTATTAAATTTTTCCCCTTGTAGTTTAATATTGTTCCAGGAAATGAAATGTAAGTTTAATAAGAATGGCAATTGGTGGAACCGTATGTCCTAAGTATAATTCTTGTTCCTGATAAATGTGTTACAGAAGGGCTCGCATGGCTGAGGGTTATAACTGTACTAATCCAAGATCATGTGACACCATTTATTCTGTAGAAATTTATATTGATCAGGATAAGATTTATAATTACACAAACCTGTAATTTTTTTTTCACTTTTAACTCTTTCAGTGTTATGGAACTCTTAGTGAATTTTGACAGCTCTTTAGCTGTTCAAGTTGCCCGTGAAAATATATGAAAAGGAAGTACTAATCATGTAATTCACAACACTGTAAAGAGAATCATGTAGAAATTAAATCTGCTTTTATTAACATTTTATGGTGTTTATATGTATGCAAGGAAAATAATTCGAGGTGGTAGAAGCTACCTTCTTTTCTGTTTTGTGAGGAATCGTAGACCAAATGTATTTACTTCTGGTTGTGAAAGGGCTATCAATATGCTCACAGCAAAATGATTTCCACTACAAACTTGAAAACAAAATTACGGCGGTGATATTTTGAGAGGCGGTTGCCCTGCTTTCTGGGCGCTGGTGGCTCCTTGCGGACAAGGGATGCTGTACCCAGAGAGGATGATTAGCTCAGTGGTGGCTTTTTCTAAGTCAGGATTTCTCCTTGGAAAATGATCATTTTAAACTTCTCAGAGTCTAGGCCCAAACTTTCTAATTGGATCTACAGGAAAGAGAGTGGCAGCAGGGGGACAGAAAGTGAGAAAGATCAATTAAAGCCACATGCCTCACGGTGCTTTGCTAGATAGTACTTGACCGTGAATGACCTAAGCTGTGTGAGTCAGAAGGTACATTAGTCTTTTAACCTCCTAGGTAATTTTAGTAAATGGGTGAACATTAATTTAATGTGATATCCCATTGGCTCAAGACATAATGCACCTACAAATAGCCTAATTTTGTCCAAAACAGACTTTTGTCTCTTGACGAGAAAAGCACGGTGAAGCCCGTTATGATTAATGGTCCCCACTGTCCTGAACTCAACTCCGTAATTGCTGCTGGATTTGTGTATCTCTGTTGTCTTCTCGTAAAAGCATCATGTTTGGGATTGCCAAATGAATTACAGGATGCCCGGGTAACTTTCAATTTCAGATAAAAAACAAAAAATTTTGAGCCTAACTATGTCCTGTGCAATATTGCACTAAAAAATTCTTTGTTATTTATCTGAAATTCAATTTAACTGGGCGTCTTGCATTTTTATTGGTTAAATCTGCAAGGACTAGCCATGTTGCCTCACTGTTTACTGTGTTTCATTTTTGAAGCCTGAAGGTTTTTTTTTTTTTTTTTTATGGCTGCCCCTTCTAGCAAGTACACAGATGCCTGCCTGTCTTTTCCTATCAGGAAACGAGGCAGGCCAGGATAGAACTCACTAGTTAGGTAACTTTTGTTGAGTGAGTAATATAGTGAGTGCTATAGAAACAACACTTGGTTGTCTTGGCGGGGGGGGGGGTTCTCTTGTATTTTTGTAGCATTATTAGATTTCAGAAAATAGTAGTTTAGAAAAATAATTCTCTGACATGCTTTCTAGAGTGTGAAAGATTTAGAAGAAAAAGCAGGACTCCTATCTAGATAACATATTAAACAGATCTACATTTCCCCTTCTCCACCTCTTTGGTTTGGGGGTGGCTGAGTCGATAGCAGAGAAACTGAGCTTGGCCATGGTGGCTTGGAAGACTAGCGAGCTACGTGGGGCCTTGTGGGCATGGTATGTGACATGGGGGATCTCCAATGCATGGATTCAAGGGGGATTGCAAAAAAAAAAAAAAAAAAAATCAAGGCTATGGGGTGAAAAAGGAAATGCTCTGGAGTCAGTGGGATAAGGAAATGCTCCAATAATCTTCCGAGTATAGGTCAGATAACCGTATGTGTGTAATTTTCTGGGGGGAAAGTCTCTGAAGACTTATGAGTGAGACCACAGGGAATGGAGTGTGAGTGAGAATTTCCAACTCCTTGGAAATATTTCCTTTTACTCCCTCCCAACCCAGGGACTTTGAAGAACTCCCAGAGTCATACTCCAAGACATAGCTGGGAGGTAAGAGTTGGAGCAGGGCTGGATGGGTTTTTCTCCAGGGTTCTCAGCTGCTTAAGAAACTTGTTGCTTTAGCTGGTGGCAGCCGAGGCCACTGGCTAACAGCTGAGTGATTTTGTCCCAACTGGATGTGAGCCAGGCTTGAGCAGAGAACTGGGAATGGAAAGGCAGTGAATCAAAGGTTGGTCTGTTCGAGTTTTTTGCTTTTGGCTTTATAACATGCTTATACCTAGCAGAACTATAGCCGAAGAATCAGGAAAATTATTTCAGAGCTAAATATAAAAAGTTATAAATATCACTTATAAAGGTAATAAAGACCAAGGCCGCTGACCAAGGCCAAGTCTTAGATGAGGATGGAGTAGAGTGGGGTAGAGACTGGAAATCGGAGTGCTTATTCCCAGAGATTTCAGGCTGCTTCTGACTTTGCTGTCTAGACAAAACCACCAGAGGATACTGTCTAGAAACTGGAAGAAGCACTGGAAGCTGCTGTCCAGAGGTGAGAAGAAACTACAGATGCCGAGCAACATCATGCCAACCCTGTGCTGGGGAAGCCTGAGACCTTAACGTTCCTAGGGAGTAACAGTGGAGCTGTTCGCCCCCCACCCTCCCCATTCCACAGCGTTTATTCATTCCATTTCCAAGATCAGATCATTTCAGAAATCACCTGAAAATTTCTCTCCATTAATATACCTCTAATGTGCAGCATGTTTTGATTATACACATGAACCAAGCCCTTTAAAAACAAATTCTGCTCCATTCTGAGCAGAATTTGTGCGCATGTCTGTTCTAGAGAGTTTCTGTGACCCCAGAACCCCAGGCCTGCCTTCCTCAGCTGCATGTGTGGGAGGTGAGCCCTTCCAACGTCGCACGCGGGCCACTGTGGTGGTGAGGCGACAGGGCAGGCCTTTGCTGACCTGTCTGTAATCCCTGGTTTCGGTCTTCAAGGATGTCATGATGTTCTGGAGGGCAGGGCACAGGATGGCTGTAGACCCAGTTTACTCATTCATTCATTTGTTCGTTGGTTCATTCGACAAATATTTATTGACCATCTCCTGTATGTTAGGCACTGTTCTAGGCACGGTGAGTAGACGAGTGAACAAATCAGACAAATCAGCAGAGGTTCCATTGCGAAGGTGAGATTTAAGCAACGATTTGAAATAAGGAAGGGAGTGGTACCGTGAGGATATCCCAGTGAAAAGCATTTCAGCCTGAGGTCACAGCAGTGAAAAGGCCCCGAGGCAGGAGCATACCTGGTGTGTATTAAACAGAGAGGCCAGGATGACTGGAGTTAAGAGGTTGGAGGTGAATAGAGAGGAGGCTGGGGGTTGGAGTGTGTAAGGCCTCAGTAGGCCATTGTCAGGACTCTGGCTTTCACTCTGAATGAGTTGGAGATCCAGTAGAGGGTTTGAAAAGAGGAATACCTTCTGAATTTTCATTGTGAAAGTTTGCAAAACTTTTCATAGAAATGGAATAATATAATGACTCTTCATGTGTTCAGTACCTAGCTTTCTCAATTATATTTCACTTGTAAATATTTCTGTATGCGTTTCTAAAGGATGATGACTTAAAAAAAAAAACACAACCACACTAATTTCTTGTTTAAAATTAACATCATTTCTTTAAATGTCAAGAATTTGAATTGCTAGGTACTTTGAAGGGGGAGCAGATGGGATTTTCTGATAGTTTTCATGTAGCATGTGAAAGAGGAGTCAAGGATTGCATAGTTAAAAAAAAAGGATTACATAGTTATTAAAATCCTCTTTGCTGTCATACATTTATTGGAGGACTACTGTATAGTTATTTCAAAATAGGTTTTAAAGATTCACATCAGGGTGCCTGGGCGGCTCAGTTGTTAAGAGCGTCTGCCTTCGGCTCAGGGTCCTGGGATCGAGCCCCTCATCGGGCTCCCTGCTCAGTGGGAGCCTGCTTCTCCCTCTCCTACTCCCCCTGCTTATGTTCCCTTTCTCGCTGTGTCTCTCTCTGTCAAATAAATAAAAATCTTAAAAAAAAAAGTAAAGATTCACATCAGCATCTGGATTCAGGATCTTTGTATATTTTTTTCAGAAACATTATTTAGTGTCATCAATTCTTTGGCTACAGAAAATATTGTTATTCCTATTTTCAAAGGGGGAAAAGTGGCACAGAGTGACTTACACGTTGAGTAACTTTTTCTAAAGTCCTTAGATAGCAGTTTAGAAAATTCTGGCAAACTGGAAGTGACTTATCCAAACTTGAAATTTCTTTTGCTTTATTATCTCTTCTTGTCTATGAGAAGTTTGGGTAGGCAGTTGAACACATATCAGGGCTGATTTATTAACCTCTTAAGGTATTTCTAGTTATTTTAAGGATATCATGACATAGTTCCATATAATTCACTTAATTGAATTCAATTTATTTATTTTATTTTTTAGAGATTTTATTTATTTA
This sequence comes from Neomonachus schauinslandi, assembly GCF_002201575.2. NCBI lineage: Eukaryota > Metazoa > Chordata > Mammalia > Carnivora > Phocidae > Neomonachus > Neomonachus schauinslandi. The sequence goes on along the minus strand of NC_058410.1, from coordinate 15,121,183 downwards.
TTTGACATAGAGAGCGCGCATGCACGTGCATAAGCAGGGGGAGCAGCAGAGGAAGAGGGAGAAGCAGACTCCCTGCTGAGCAAGGAGCCCCACTTGGGGCTCGATCCCAGGACCCCAGGATTATGACCCAAGCCAAAGGCAGACGCTTAACTGACTGAACCACCCAGGCGCCCCTGAATTCAATTTAAATACATTCAAAAGATTTTTTTTTGGCTGCCTCCTATATATTAGATGTTGCTCACAAGGATTCCGCAGTCTAACTGGCAGACAACCTGTGTAACCATTTATTGCAATGCAGGGTGAAGAGGGTTGAGAAGATGTGGGCACATTGTATAGAGGTAGCAGAGTGGAGAAGCTGAGTCTGAATGCTATTAGGATTTCTCTAGGCTCACAGGGCTGGGCAAGGGTATTCTTGGCAGGAAACAATATGAGCAATGGCCTGAGGCGAGCGAAGTTAATGGCAGGTTGGGAAGTAACTGGCACATAATTGGTTGCTGGAAGATGGGCAAAGGAGCAGCAGGAGATGAGTCAGGAGAAAGAGGTTGAGGTGTTCCAGAGGGTTCTAGGTACTTTGACTGTAAGCATCTTTGCTGCCAGCATTTTTGCTGCAAACATTTTTAGTGCATAATTGGTTGTAAAGTAATTTTGCCATAAAAGATAAAAAAAATGGATTGACAGTTGGGTTTGTTTGACAGTTTGGTTTCCTTTCTCTGTTGACACAGTGCTCCCATTTTTGTTTAAAGATTTTATTTGTTTATTTGAGAGAGAGAGAGAGAGAGGAGGGGGGTGGAGAGGCAGAAGGAGAGGGAGAAGCAGACTCCCTTCTGGGCAGGGAGCCCAACGTGGGTTTCAATCCCAGGACTCCGGGATCGTAACATGAGCCCAAGGCAGACGCTTAACCGATTGAGCCACCCAGGCGCCCCAGTGCTCCCATTTTTTTTTTTTTTAAGATTTTATTTATTTATTCATGAGAGACAGAGAAAGAGAGAGAGAGGCAGAGGCAGAGGGAGAGGGAGAAGCAGGCTCTCCGCTGAGCAGGGAGCCTGATGTGGGACTCGATCCCAGGATCCCGGGATCATGACCTGAGCTGAAGGCAGATGCTTAACCATCTGAGCCACCCAGGCGTCCCAACTCCCATTTTTTATTATATAAATCTTAACCCTCATAATAGTCTATATAGTGGTACAGAGATTTGAACACACATTTCCCATAGAATTTTGGAATATCTTATCAATGAACGTGTGACATATGTCAAGAATAAATACCAGTGTAGGCTTTCACAATGCAATAACAAAGCTCCTTTACAAATATGCGTCCTTGTATCGGGAAAGTGATGCCTCTTTTAAGGAAGGGGGAAATTCTAGCAAAAAAAGAAAAAGTGCAATGAGGAGACGAATCAACAAGCAAACAAGAAAAAAAAAAAACTCTTTAAACAACTTTGAAGACAAGTGCTTAGATGCAATCCACAAAATAAAATCAGTTATTTGCACAGTGTTGGCATAAATCTCCACTATACATTTTGAGCATAATCAAATATTTTCAATTTGCACTAAAGTCTTTTTAATTTTGTTACTCGTTTTTCATGTTTCATTATGCCCTTTTTAATGAATGTCACTCTTCTGATTTTTGTGATTTTATCTTTAACAACAAAATTGCCTCATGGGCGATTAGTTATGTGGTGAAAATGCTTGTGGCAAAGATGCTTGGGGGGGGTGGGACACAGGAGGATTCTAGAGAGCACTTTGCTTATGTTAACCTTAGTCAAAGAGATAATAATAGCACATCAGAACTCCAAAACTTCCTGAAACTTATGGAATTGCTGTCCCCAAAAAGGCATATCATGCACAGGAACCCAATCTTCTTTGCCCATGAGATCCATATGGCGTGTGGCTCGATACATGTCCCACGTGTTCCTCGTGTCTCTGACACCATCTGCAGCTGTGGTCACGGCTACATCACAGAGAGATCTATTGTGTCTTCTTAGAAATCCACAAAAGAATGGGCTGCTCTTTGAGCTTGCTTCCTGTTGGGTGAATTGGAAAATCAAAGAAGAGTAACTCGAAGATTCAGTTTTAACTTCGACATCTAAGAGAGCCTTTGGTCCCTACTGCAATTCTGGTCACTAATTATGTTTAAAGATTTGATGAAGTCATTCTGTGCAAAAGAACCTCTCTTCATTTTAAACCAAATCCAAATTGTCTCTTATTCCAGAATCCTTTGCTTTGGAACTCTCTCTAGCCTTGCGCGCTAGCCTGGCCAGAGAGACACAGTAGATGAATTCTGCTTACTTTGTCTTTGATATCTCAGCTGTATTTTCTTCTATTCAGGTTCCCACTTCAAGGATTGCTGGTAGAGTTCCGTGAACTAAGAGAAAGTCAAATATACAGAAGTACTTTCCATCTTTCCTTTGTCTCTCCATTTCTTGTTCCTTCCCTCTAGTATTTTCCCTCCTGTTTCTCATGGCTCCTTTAGAGAAGCGACTTTTTTTTGCGGGCAGGTCATGTTAGCGGTTAGAAACACGCTGGCCCTCACCGACAGCTCCCTGTGATGGGATGGGTGTTTGTCATCTAGAATCAGTCTCGGACAAAGGAGGCAGTGCTGAGCAGACCGAAACGCAGTGCAACCGCCTCTCACCATCTCATCTGCACACATTTTATTACTCTTGGGAAAGAGTTTTGAAACATGGGCTGTGCATTCATGAGATCATTGAAGAAATTCTAGCTGGCCACAGATGTATTATTGGTCAGAGGCATAGGACAGAATCATGGTCCTACAATCACAGAGCTGGAAAGGAATTTAGAAAACATAGTTGGGGTTTCTTCTCTTACAGAGAAGCAGCTGAGACCAGAGAGGTTTGGTGACTTGCTTAAGCCCATGCAGCTGTCTTGGCAGCCTTTTGTCTAGAACCCAGGCATCCTGACCCAGCCTAGAACTTTTCGACCACAGTTCCCTGCCTCTTGTTAAAAAAAAAACAAAATTCAACAGAGTCAATTTGAAGATTTAATTAGCTTTATGAAACCATTCATGAATCAGTGAGTATCTCATCTAGCAAGGACAGGGCCATTCTGAGGAGCTGCACAGAATGGAAGGTTTTTATGGGAAGGAGGGTGGGGCAAGAGAGTTAGTAGCAAAAGAAAAGAAAGGATTATTCCAGGCAAGATCTTCTCTTAGGGGGAATGGCAGGGGGTCTTAGTGTGCCGATGACCTCATCTTCCTTTGAGGGGATGGGGAAGGCGCAGGTAACAGATTATCTAACTGGTGCTTTGCTTATCAGAAAATTCCTGATGGATAGTTTAAGACTTACATTTCCGGGGAGGTCGAAACTGCCCTTAGGTTAGGGATCCAGTCCTGGTTTACTGACCTGAGGCTTTAACCTAAGTGATGCCATTTTGGGCCTATGGTTTTCTTTTCAACAGTCCCTTATTTTATCCTGAAGTTTATTATGTTTGTCGCCATGTGATCTTTAATGGCATACAGACTCCCAAATAACTTCTGTAAGTAAAAATTTCCATTTGCCCTTCTGGACATGTTTGTGTGGGCTTTTTATGTGATGACATGTTGTTCCTATCTCTTGGATAGGGTCATAAAACGAATGATTTATGGATTATACTCAAAAGCCGACCAGAGGCCAGTGTTAGAGCAGGACTGTGTTTCCCAGAGTCCCACGTCTTCCTCCTTGAGTTGTCTGCTTCCCAAGGGCAGAGAGGATCCTCCTCTTCCTTCTGTTCCCCGTCTTGCTGCCCCTGCCCGTCCCCTCTCCTGTCCTTTGCCCTCCTACACTCCCTGACTGGCAGCGAGTAGATGCTTATGCCATGCTGTTGAATGAATGAATGAATTTCTTAGTATTTCTGCATATGAGTAGATTATTATCCTCCTAATATATGTCATATTTTGTGTGGAAATTAAGCTGGAAGTCAGACTTGTTTTAAGAAGGTGTTGTGTCAAACCACAACTCCTCTCTTGACTTATCTCTTTTGTGTCATCCACATGCCTTGTTTCTTGCATCTTCTCACTTTGGGCTTCTTGGCCTCACCGTTCATTAGCACTTGCAACAGGTTGGTGTGAATAGAGAAAGGAGAGGTGAGGAAACTCAAATCAGGTCATTTGGTTACACATTAGTAACCGAGCACAGATGCAAAGATATTGACTAAATGGGGTTTTAAGGAACTTTATGCCAGGTGATTCTTGTTTCCCATTAGTGTGGAAAATCAACACTTGCTTGTATTTTGGGGTGAAGATATTTTTCTTAAGTGAGTGGGAAAACCTCTTGACATTTTATAGAGAGCCTTACATTTTGAAGGGTGAATGCTAATGTTCTTTGTGCAGAATTTCAGAACTCTTATATGCGAACATTAACAACACATCACTTTTCATTTGTTGATGAGTTAAAATAGATATGTTCTGTAATCCTATCTTAAGGAAATATTCAAACTTTCATCCAGCTATTCTCCTGTATGGTTGTCAGCTCCATTAAACTCTCTTTCCATGGAACTCAACAGAGTTCTCAACCTTTGCACTAGAAATTGGATTAGCGTTTTCCTTTAAAAAACTATTATTGGCCGGGTAATAAATAATTGGGGGCAATTTCAAATGGGATTATTATTTATGAGATTCGGGATGATATCTGAGGTAAGGATTTTGTTCCCAGAGCATGTGACATACTCTGCCTTTGGCTCTCACTACCTTTGGGTGGAGTTCCCAAGGATTCCATTCTCTCTTGGGAGTCCCGGGCTCAGGGATCAGCCTGCCTGATACCTTGACTCCACTGTTGCTTGATTGTATGACTTCGGTGAACTCCTTGTCCCTCTGTACCTTGGTCACCTCATTTCTAAAACAAGAGCACTTATAATAGTACTACTTGGGTTAGTTTGAGGGTTAAGTGGATCAATGACCCATAAGGCACTTAACAGTAGTGCCAGCCACAAACATTAATGGCCTGTGGAACTTCGCTTGCCTACTCTCCCAGCTCCCCTTATCTTATTAGGCCAGGGGTCTTGCTGGTCTTCCAGAAATCCAGGGTGTGGTTTGAACTTTGGGCAGAACTTTGAACCAGAAGCTGAAATTCTCTACCATTTTAGATCAACTTGTACCTTTTTTTTTTTTTTTTTTTTTTAAGAATGTCTATTTACTGCCATGGAAAATAAATAGAGATTATATTAAAATTCAAACATAAACCTTCAGAGAGTGTGGTAATACCCACAGGTAAGTTCTGGTCCTAGGCACAAACCATCACTAACTTATGCCCATTCATATTTATATATATAGCAGAGAGATGGCAGTTGAGTGTGACCACACACATGGCTAATATTGCCATAAAGAAAATGTCAGCTAAGGATGACAGAGGGCTGGGGGCAGAACCCTGAGAAACACTGACATTTAGGAGCCTGGTAGAGGAAGAAAATACCGCAAAGGAAACAGGCGTAGAGTAGTTGCCAGAGAGATGATAATCCAGTGTCAAGAGAAGTGGTGAAGACTTGAAGTGCTGTAGGAATTCAAAGTTGAACCAGTGTGAGTTGGAATACTTAGGATAAGCCTCATGGAAGATGGGGGAACTAAAGCTTAGTTTTCTATGATAGATGAGATGTGATGGCTGATGGGAAGCAGAGACTGCAGAGAATGTAGTATGAGCAATTTCTCAGGTGGAGTTGATAAAATTTTGCTCAGGGAGCTATAGAGGGACCAATACTGGCTGGAGCAGGGAATTCAAGAATTTGAGCTTAATTCTATATGTCGATGATTTTAAAAATAAAATTTTAAAATTTTATTTTCCTGGTTTATCATGCCCCCAGAATTAATAGGCACAAGTTTGAGAGTTCGTTTGTATGTGTTTTCTAGAAAAGACAGTTTCAGAGTCTTGCCTATATTATCAAACAAGTCCCTGACGCCCCCAAAAGGTAATGACCCTCAGATATATGTAATGAAAAGTTATTGAAAGATGAAAGTTATATTTTGTGACCATTCTTTTGACAGTGGCAGGTCGGCTGAGTTTGAGGACTTGTGAGAGGCAGGAGACTACTCTTAGTAATTCAGATGTAGGGTTATTTATGTCTTAGGCAAGAATGACGAAAACAAGGAATGCAAAGGAAGATAGGCATAGTGTTTTGAAGAAATAACTGATATAATTTGGTGATGGATTAGATGGAAGAGGTACATTTAGCAAATTTTCATCAAGGACCTAAATGTGCGTCAGTTAAAATTGGGAGCAAATGAGATGTGATCCCTGCCTTCCTAGAATTTACTGTTTATTAGGGGGAACATATATTTGTCAATAATCACTCAAGTATAGGACGGGAAATTGTGGTAAGTGCCATCAAGAAAAAGTGTAAGGCACTTTGGGTGCATATAACTTTGGGGATTTGATTTGGGGATTAGAATTTCATGAGGTTATCACACTAGCACTTAATTACCCCACATCTCTAGGGAGTGGACATCTGTTTGTTCTTTTCACTTAGCTTTGCAAAAATGTTTCCTCTAGAAACCAAGGCTTTAAACATTTTTTTAAAAATTCTTGATTCATCAGGTGAATAATGCCTTTGGATTGGCTGGTACCATGGTTTATGTTTGGAAAACCAACAGTATTTGATTATGTTGAGCTTCAAACTCTTCCTTTGATTAATGAAAATCTTCTTGATAAATGCACTTTGGTTATGCTCTGTTATGACTTGGTCTAAGAGAGTCTACTTTCTGGACCCAAGATGAATGCCTTCAGAATTCTCTCCTCATCATATTGAATATATAATATCAGTGGGGCACCCATTGGGAAATATTTAGTAGTCACTGGATGTAATGAAAAGGTAACTAAATCTAGTCAGTTGAGTTTCCAGTTTCCATAGGTGCAGTGAGGTTTTCTCTTGTTGTCTGATCTCTCATGCTTCTGCCTTTCTTTTCTCTGCCATCACTTTGTTCCTAAGCCCTTGTGTGCCTCAGAGCTGCAGTGTATTCAGTCACTGACAGAACATCCCTCTATTTTTCGCTTAAGCTTCCACCTTACTTCTTTTTAGAGAATCTTTAAACATACCTGTAAGGCTGAAGAACATCTAACTTGGTAAACTAGTCAACTTCTTATCTGAGTCTTGTGAGGATATGTCCAAGATGAGAAACTATAGAGGTTTGTTGACAATTCAGTGAGAAAGGGATAAGAATTTTATAGAGACGGGCGCCTGGGTGGCTCAGTTGGTTAAGCGACTGCCTTCGGCTCAAGTCATGATCCCGGAGTCCTGGGTTGAGTACCGTGTCGGGCTCCCTGCTCGGCGGGGAGTCTGCTTCTCCCTCAGACCCTCCCCCCTCTCATGTGCTCTCTTTCTCATTCTCTCTCTCTCAAATAAATAAATAAAATCTTTAAAAAAAAAAAAAGCTATCCCCAAGGGCGCCTGGGTGGCTCAGATGGTTAAGTGTCTGCCTTCGGCTCAGGTCATGATCCCAGGGTCCTGGGATCAAGTCCCGCATCGGGCTCCCGGCTCAGCGGGGAGTCTGCTTCTCCCTCTGACCCTCTGCCCTCTCATGCTGTTTCTTTCTCGCTCGCTCTCTAATAAATAAATAAATAAATAAAATCTTAAAAAGAATAATTTTATAAAGAGAGAGATGTTTTAGCAAATTGGCTAAAGAATTAGTTAAATTTGCACCTAGAATAAAGAGATAAGGGAAGCAAAACCTGATGACATTTAGATCATGAAAATGAGAGTAGTTAATTTAGTTTCTATGAAAATAAGGAGAAGCCAAAAGGCCTTTGAGGCTGACTGAGAGGAAGAAAGATTGCCCTAAACATGGTATAAGTATTTCCTACCAAAGAAGCATGAAGCCAAAGTGCCATGTCTTTGACAGATGCAGTTGGGCTAGGCTGGGGAGAGGGAAGTTGGAAGAGATGAGTCTGGGACCTCTAATGAGGCTCATCCCTGAGGGCTGATCTAACCGCAGGTCAGTGCCTGGCCTGCCCTTGTGGCTTGGTCTGAGTCCAGGCACAGACACCTTCCACTCTGTTCCTTTCCACTACAGAGGATGAGGCCAAGTTATTCTGCATCCTAGGGACACAGATCTTAGTCTGGAGGCAGTTGTACCAAATTGCCTTGGCCTAATGGATATTCCAGAAAACCTGAACATGTTTCAAGGTGCCACAGGGCCTTGCAGACAATGAGAAGATCTCACTTGCCTTTTAGGTTGATCTGGATTATATTTTTCATGACTCCTCCTCCTGTTTAGGAGCATTCATAGAGCAGGGTTGAGCCAGAATGATAACTGACAACGTTACATATATGATTTTCCAAGTTGGATAAAAAAGTTCCTTTATGGAAAGGAAATATGGCCTGTGTAATTTCCTCTCTTCTTTTTTTGAGGCCTTCTGGTTTTATGCTCTATGCCTGCAGTAGATTTTCAGTATTTCAGGGACATCTCAAAGATAAAGTGTAGATGGAAGGTATTTTGCTGGTAGCATACATCTCTGTGAGATCTGGGGAAAATGAGCTTTTGCTGTTAAATTTTTTACCAGTACTTTTAAAAACAATATTTACGTATTCCATTTATATTGTAAAAATGATCACTTTATTGATTCAGTCATTGATTAATTCATTTGATATCAATATTTATTGAGTCTCTATTTTGGATGAGGCACAATTGGATGAGGCACATAAACAATTGGGGTTCCAAAGATGAGTAAGACACGAGCAACTTAGCAGCAATGGAGACACACGAATATACAACTGAAGCGGTAAGAATGTAGCAAGTGGTAGAAGTAAAGAAAAACTGGCCATTGAGTTCAGAACAGGAATAAATTATTACCAGGGTGAGGATTAGGAATGGTTGGTAAGAGAAGTGACCTTAAGATGCAGTGATTACCTCAAACCCATTTGGATGGCTGCTATTAAACAAAACAAAACAAAACAAAACAGAAAAAAACATATGTTGGGAAGGGTGCAGAGAAATTGGAACCCTTGTGCATTGTTGGTGGGAATGTAAAATAGTGCAGTTACTGTGGAAAACAATATGACAGTTCTTCACAAAATTAAAAATAGAACTACTATATGATCCAGCAATCCCACTTCTGGGTATATATCCAGATGAACTGAAAGCAGACTTTCACAGAGATATTTGAACATCCATGTTAATAGCAGCATTATTCAAAATATGGAAGCAGCCCAAATGTCCATTGTCTATTGGTAGATGAATGGATAAACAAAATATGGTAAATATGTACAATGTAATATTATTCAGCCTTAAAAAGAAAGGCAGTTCTGACCATACTACAACATGGCTGAACCTTGAGGGCATTATGCTTAAGTGAAATAAACCATTTACAAAAAGGCAATTAGTATATTATTCCACTTATATGAATTATTTAGAGTAGTCAAGTGCATAGAGATTGAAAGTAGATGGTGGTTGCCAGGGCCTGGGGGGGAGGAGGAAATGGGGAGTTGTTGAATGGGTGTGAAGTTTCAGTTTTGTGAGATGGAAAAGCTCTGGAGATTGGTTAACACCGATGTGAGTAACTTAACATTATTGAACTCTACACTAAAAAATTAAGATGATAAATTTTATGTTATATTTATCCTACCACAGTTTTAAAATTTGCAGTATTTTATTATGCAGGGATGGGTGGAAGATGCTCGATACTTTGGAACTTTTGTCCATGCATATATCATTCACTCCTTCCTTCCTTCCTTCATTCAACAAATGTGTATGGAATGTCTGCTACGGGCTGGGCCCTGAGCTGGGTATTGAGGCTGCAGTACTTAAGATTGATAAGGCCTCGAAATTGTCAGTGTCCAGCTTGCTAACCACACTGCCCCCCAAAGGCCCTAAGCTCCTATAGTTAAATATTCACAGCTGCTTCCTACTGCCTTGAATCATCATAAGATGTTAGTGAACGAACAGTACAAGATTGAGGTTGATTGGGGAGAGGGGAGTTCAACAGCATTGTGATGAAATGGAAGGGGATAGGCAGAAGAATATGAACTGGAACTGAAAACTGCAAGCCCGTGCTCTCTAAAGATATTAAAAAATAAAGAACTTCCATTTGAGGCTGTCAAAGTAAGAGCTGTGTCATTTAGAATGGAAAAAATCGGCCAAGTCAGACGTGCTTAATGCAAGGAGCTGGTATTTTGTGAGTGTTATGGCAAGTATTGTTTGAGAATCACTGCCACAAAACTGTGGACAATACCAATGAGTGATCAGAGTAGGAAAGGGTCATAAAATTTGAGCTAAAAGGAAAGACAGGGCTTGTGAAAGGGAGGGCCAGTGAAAAAGTCAGTGTGGTCTCGTTATTTGGGTGGGGAGTAGAAGCAGGAAGCATGAGTTTCTTTAATCAGAGACCCTGGAAACTCTATCTTAAATTCATTTTATCTCATCCTAGGTTGGTTTTTTAAAATTTACTTTTTATTCTTTTTTTAAGATTTTATTTATTTATTTGAGAGAGAGAGTACAAACAGGGGGAGGGGCATAGAGACAAGCAGACTCCGTGCTGAGTGAGGAGCCCAACAGTGGGGCTGGATCCCAGTATCCTGAGATCATGACCTGAGCTGAAGTCAGAGGCTGAGCCACAGGTGTTCCAGCTTTTTTTTTTTCTATTTTCTTTCCTTTTCTTTCTTTCTTTCTTTTTTTTTTTTTTTGGTATCTTCACTCCATCTATCCTTCCAGTATCTTTCAACTTTTCTTTTTTTCCTATACACTCTGAAACATTCTATGAGTTCATTTAAATACATTATTGAGTGCCAACTACATACCAGGCACTGTGCTGGGCTCTGACCATGCACCCTCATTTCTCTTCCACTGCTTTTATTCGGTTGCACATGCCTAGCAAATCCTTGATCTAAGTTCTGATCTTATACTGGTTAAATGAGAGATGCAAACTTCATCTCATTTGCTCCTTTTCTTAGCTCTTTTTTCTCTGTCTTCTTCAAGGTGTCTTTGTTGAGGCTGTTCCTTCTACCTGTGTCTTGAATCCCAACTGCTATACTTCCCTGGACTTTGTTCTGTTCTGCCCTTCTCTGTACCCCCAACTCTTCCCTCTCTTTTGCCCATTTCTTTCAGTCTAGGTGAGGCTTCCACTTCCATTCTGAAAATCCTTTTTTTAATCTTTATGTTCTTGAGCAACCACCCCACCCCATCTCTTTCTTTACCCGTTCTCATCTAAGTTCTCAAAGGAATGGCCTTCACTCATTTTCATTTCCTCCTACTCCATTCTCTTTCCCACCCACTGGATTTTGGCTTGTGCTTGTACATCTCTACCAAAACTCCTTGCTAAGGTTCCTCTTTGTCAAATCCTACTTCTATGTCATCAGTCCTTGCTTTATGGGACTTCTCTGCTCCATTTGGCACTGTCAGTCACTCTTCCATCTGAAAGCTTTCTACTTCCTTAAAACTTTTTACTTCTCCATTTCCTGCATTCTCCCAGAACTTACTGTTAATTCTCAGGTTTCTTTCTGGGATATGCTTCCTCTACGAACTTTTTATAAGGTTGGAGTAATCATCTGTGTTTCTCTGCTCTTCTTATTCTACATGCTCTTAAAGAGGAGTATTGAGTATTGAATGGCACCCTTAACTTATAGACAAGTTATAAAAACTGATATCTAGGGTTACATGGTAACAGTCACATAAAAATTTGAATTGTTATCTTTCTATACATGTTCTGGGTTGCTCATCAGTTCATTTGAGTTTCAAATGCTCCAGCTGCTTTTTACTTTGTCTCTATTTCCTAAAGGTACTTAGTGTGTCTAGAATTGGAATGAGCATTGGTCTCTAATAGTTCTGCATTAATTGTGAATCCCTGAAAAAAAAAAAAAGTGTAAGTCTATTAAAAACAAGTTAATTTCATCTTGTCATTTTTCTAAATAATATATTCTGGTGTAGGCAGTCCATTTCTTAAGCAAGTTTGCAATAAACAGTTTCCCCTCAAGGTTGATATCATAGGCAAACACCTTTTGCTGTAACAGCCGGCAAGAGGTAATGAAAGATTAGCTTACATTATGATTCATTATTTCAAAATGTCAGAATAAAGTGGATCTGCTGCATCCCCCAAGCCTCTTATTCTTTAGAAGAGCATACATGTTTTGCTTTTCTAATGTTAATAGATTCACTGTTTTTATTTTCTCCTACTTTCCCCCCCCCCCACCAGGCCAAACTCAGACAATCGGCGCCAGGGTGGCAGAGAGAGATTGGCCAGTACCAGTGACAAGGGAAGCATGGCTGTGGAGTCTGCCAAGGAGACCCGCTACTGTGCAGTGTGCAATGACTATGCCTCAGGCTACCATTATGGCGTCTGGTCCTGTGAGGGCTGTAAGGCCTTCTTCAAGAGAAGTATTCAAGGTAATAGTGTGTTGAAAACAACTCATTCCATTTTTAATCCTGAGGGGAAGCAACTGAAAAAGGAAGGCATATGAGCAGTCCTTTGTAGAAGAAAACTCTAATACCTGGTAGGTCCACTAGTATGTCGGGTAGAAACATGGAGAAAAACAAAGTTCTCAGGAGAAAGAGTTGACGAAGAGACCAGGGCAGTTGTAGCTGAGTAATTATGCTTCCTCCATTGGCACGATCCAAGCAGTCTTGAGCAACTCTATAGGAAGGGGACTTTAATAGCTGGGTCTGGAGAGGTCTGTGCCCTGATTAGGGGATGGCAGGTGGGTATTCATTTGTTGCAGGCAGCTAGGCTTATATGATACCATGTAAGATGAGTTGTCTCTACATTATTACTTTTCCACCTTGGCTGTGTGCAGATATGCATTCTGTTCTGATCTTTGCTCCAGACCACCAGTTCTTTGCACCAATTCTAACTTGACAGGTTCTTCCCTTGCTCTTCCTCCATCTCTTTGTTGTCTCAGTGGATGATATCACTTTTGCTAAAATGAGAAGACTCAATAGCTGGTGACCTGTAATAGGGACATATTATCAGTAGAAGTGGTTAGTAAGTATTTACTTGTAACATTTCATTCACCTGTGTGCCTGGATCCTCTTTTGTATGTGGCTTACCAAGAGCAGCTTCTCCCTTCTACTGCCAGCTCCAATTTATTTGTACTCCAAGAATGTCTATATTGTTGCATTTTATAGGATGCCCTGGGGGAAACATAAATCATTTCTACTACCTAAAGTATCTATGGTAAAAATCCTTTGTCTGACAGGAATAGCAGTCTGACAGGAGTTTAGGTTAGCTGAATTAACTTTGTCTTGGTCCATTTTATTTATTTATTTATTTGTCTTCGTCCATCTTAAAAGCAGCTTTTGACAGTTATTACTTTCAACATCTTTTAGAAACCTACTGTAAGATTTGCACTTTTTTGTTGGATTTTTTAATAAAATTAATGATATTCTCTGATAGTAAATTTTTGTTAATATACATACATGTACGCACACAAAGAAATAGAGATATAAATAAATATACACATGGATATGTGTAGATACACACATATGTGTTAAAGCAACATAGATTATTTAATTTTACCACTTAATACTATCTTAATTTAGAAAAACGATATTTCTATTTGGTTTAGGTTAGCATAAGCCCCCAGAGGTCTTTCAACAACCGTCTTCATTTGTGATATTACTTTTTATTTGCTTTTATGTATTCTAAAATAGCATTATTTTCACCAAACATTTAATCTGGTATTGACAAATCATCTGACAGAGGTAGATTTAGTGAACAGGGTCAACTACAAACTTGGATAAGTCATTTATCTGAGACAGTTCTCTCATCTATAAAAATGACTGAGAGCAACTTTCAGCAGCATTTTTTTTTTTTTTTTTTTTGGTAAAAGGCCAGATAGTAACTGTTTTAGGCTTTGTAGTCCTTGTTGCAACTACTCAGCCCTGACATTGTGGCCTATAAGGAACCATAGACAATATATAAGTAAGTGGGTGTATGCCAATAAAACTATATACAAAAGCAGACCAGAACTGACCTGGGAGCCATAATTTGCTGATCTTTGATTTAATGTATGGGAAGGGAATAGATTGTTTCTAAATCTAAAGTTTTGACTATTCATGTTTATTAAAAACTTACTCTGTACCTGTGCAAGATGTTCTGAGAGAAATCAAAATATGTGTAAGATATAATCTGTAATCCCACAAAATTTGGAATTTATTTGGGAAATTTATTGGGGAGGCAAAGGTACTTGTTCTTATGATACAATTAGAGAGTAAGTCAGGATAGGGATAAAGTGCTATTATATGATAAAGATAAGGAAAATAATGGATGAATATAAGAAAACAAATATTTTCAGTTGTAAAAGTCAAATTACTAATACTAAAGATAGAAAGGACTTTTCTTCAAGGAATAACACCAATATTCTCACAAGTTATTTTCATCCTGTTTGTTCAGCATTGAAGAGTGTACTATATAACTTCACATCAGACTGAGTATTGTCTCTGAGCATTAAGGCATTAGAGCAAAAAAACACAGTAAAGAAAAATAATGCACTTAAAAAAATAGTGAAGGAAATGTGAGCTAATAAAAATAAATTTTTTATTGGTATGGCATTATCTCAAGTTCAGATATTTAGAAAATTTCTGCGTACTCTTTGATGGTTAAAAGATAGATCTTATCTCCGTCTTGTATGTATAGACTAAATAGTAGGATTTCATTGTACTATAAATTATATTATATAAAATTTTACTGTATATATAAATGGCATAAACTGCAATTTCTGCCTGGCTTCAGAAACTTCTTATCATGGTATGAAGTCCCTTAAATAAGCTTTATTAAATGAGGTGAATATTGAGTCCACAGTTTTAGAAGAAGCATAGAAATGAAGCAGAGATATTAACTTTTAGAGATAGGGAGGGACCTTAAAAATGATTCGGTTTATGGGTTCATTCATTTATTCATTGATTACCTCTACTAGGCAAAGCACTGTGGAAGGCCCTGGAGATACAATTATAAGAAAGACATGGTCCTTATTCTCATAGACCTTAAAAGGTAGTGGGAGAGTTGCACAAATAAACTGGCCACTAAATAACAGTGTGACATGTGCCAAGATGAGGGTGAGTGAAGGGTTTTATATAGGAGTCCAGACTTCACTCAGTCCTGGTGAGGGTTGAGTCAGGCTCTGAGGAGTTTTCCTGATTCAAAATTAAGTCTGGAGTATGAGTCAAATGAGCAGAATGAAGGAGAAGGGAATGGATGTTCACAGGAATGAGCATATGAGCAAAGACCAGGAGATGAAAGGGAGTTTGGGGAGTTCTGTGAATAGAAATTAATAAAATTAATTGACCATTAGATCAAACAAAGACATTCTTGGCCATGTATCTATTCTTGATTATGTAAAAATAAAGTAGTTTATTTCCTTCTTACTTCAATGGTGTTTCTATGTATTTGGCTTGTTTGTGCATATAAAAAGGAAATACCAGAGCAAGTTTAGTGGTTTCTTGTCCCATTTTCTCATCATAGTCTTGATAACATGCAACTAAAAAGTTTTACTGAACTTCTTTGGCTCTTTATAAGTCACACTGACCCTCAAACCTATTTAAGGACAGTGAAGGGTCTGACATGCAGGTAGAAACTTCTGAAGATGCTGTAGCTGTCCCTGTTTTTCTTGTTATGTAAGAAGAGAGATAGAAATGAGTATCCATCAGATTACTCTAGTGCTCTAAGTGTTTTAGTTGAAGAGGTAAAGTGTTTGATTTGAAAGCATACAAATTTTCATCCACTACTTAGTGTATAAACTTGATTACTCAAGAAATTGAGTAATGGCCTTCAGTTGAACATACTCCTTTTTTTTTTTTTTTTTTAAAGCAAAGTCAAGGATGCTATTTAAGGGAGGGGTAAAATGGGATAGTACATGAACTTGTTAATCATTGCAGATGGAGAAGCAGTGTTTCTTAAGATGTGTTGTAGGCAAAGACCTTGGATGAGTTATATAAGCAGATTTGATTACAGGTACCATCTTTGAGTACCACCTTGGACTCAAGGAAAAAAGACTCCACTGAGCTCCCTGCTTCTCTGACATTATTATTTCAAATGTTCATGAGGTACAGTGGAGTCCCAAGCCTATCTGCATACCACTATGTTGCCACTTCATATTATCTCTCTCAGATGTACAAAGAATATAATTAGATCAAACAGACATGGCCCAGGCAGGTGTTGACTTAAAGGTTAGCTAAGACCAGAAGGACATCAGAGTGGTATCATGGTGGAGTCTGGTTATGGTTCAAGGCAGTGAGGCATTAGGTCCCACCAGGAAACTGACAAGCTTTGTCCATTAGGCCTTGGAAAGCGTCAAGGGTGGGTGGTGGGGTTTGACATTCCAGCACCCTGGATAGCTCCCCCAACAGTGGCTGAGTGTAAGCAGAGCCTGACTTTCTGAACTTCAGCCCATTTAGTTGGCTCCATCCATTTTGTAGAGCTGTATTAAGGGAGAACTTAGGCCTTTTGTGCTTGGTCTTCCAAGATGGATTAGGTTTTACATTTAGTTTCATATTTCTACTCACCTTCTGGCTTGACATATGTACCCGTGCCTGGAAAAGGCCAGCAGATGGGGGAGAAGTGGTGGTTGCTCTCTCATTATCTAGCTATTTTATCTCTGGAATCTGTTCAGAGATATAGCTCAAAGTTGAAGTCTTGAAATATATGCACACAAAAATATGAAATTTTGATCTCCATATTCCAAACTTGCCCCTCTACCCTCTAGTCTCCATGCAACAGCAGGAGAAATCTTTTAAATGTATTCATCATGTCATATGGTCTTTCCCTTAAAACTCACACTGCACTTCAAGTCCAGATTCCCTCCTATGGCTTATATTACTCTACAGTCTCTTAGTCCTGCTTATTTCTCCCCCTGTTCATTATAATCCAGCCACATTGGCCTTCTTTCTCTTCCTCCAACACACCAACCATGTTCCTTCCTCAGGACCTCAGCACATTTTTCCCTTTGCTTGCAACACTCGCATCTTTACTTGGCTGGCTCCTTGTCATTCAGATCTCTGCCCAAAATCACTTTCTCAGAGAAAAAGACCATGTCATGTCAGTATCTTCAGAGAATCTTCCATGATTACCTTAGCCAAAGTAATCCTACAAATGTTTGCCCCTAGTTTTTTTCTTTTTTTTTTCTACTCCATTACCCTTATTTTTCTTTAAGGCCCTTAAACCCTTAATGAAGTTCTCTTATTTGTTCATTTGGTTGATGACTGTCAATCTGTACCAGGTGCTGCTTCCCCATATTCCTGCCTGAACTTGGATTCCCCAAATCAGCTCAGTGAAAGCTGATTTCAGGTCTGGCCTGCCCTGTTGTTTACTGTTGCTCCAGTACCTCTAGTAGTGTTGGGCACATCTCCGCTAAATAGATTAGGACAAGAAGTCTAAAGAATGGTAGATAAGACCTGCTAGAGGACCTCAGAGAAGGAAGAAATTTCACTGGGTAAGGCTGGCAGGAGACGGACTAATACAAGTGGTATATTTGACATAAGCCTAGAAAGAAATGAAGGATTTTCATAGGCAGCCAGCAGTTTGGAAAATAATTCCAGAAATGTGAAATAGCATAAACCAAGAAAAGCTCAGGGAAAACTGGGTAAATAAGCCTTGAGAGAACAGAGGGCTCATTGTCCTCTCTCTGCCTCTTTGCTTTTCCTCTTCAGCTTTTAAAAAGTTGGCATTCCCTAGCATCTACAATCTCTTTTCCTTTCACTTCCCCATCCTTTTCTCCAACCGGTTTCCTAGGTGGTCTCATGCATATCTGTTTATGGGTTGAATTGTGCTTCCCCAAAAGCCATGTTGAAGTCCTAACCCCCAGTACCTTGGTATTTCCAAATAAGTCACCATAGATATAATTAGTTGAAGTCATATTGGAGTAGGGTGGACCCTTGATCCAGTAGGGCTAGTGTCCTTATAAGAAGGGCATTTGGATGCAGAGACAGGAGAATGCTGTAAGACCACAGAGAGAGATTGGAGGGATGCATCTACATGCCAAAGAACACCAAAGATTGCTGGCAAAAACGAGAAGCTAGAAAGAGGCAAGAAAGTAGTGTTCCCCGCAGCTTTCAGAGAGTGTGCAGCCCTGCTGACAAGCCTCCGGAATTCTGAGACAATACTTTATGTTGTGTTAAGTTACTCATTTGTGGTCCTTTGTCATGGAAGCCCTAGGGAAACAATATTTAAGACCTAAAGTGTCACAACTATGCAGGTATCTCCCACATCGAGCTCCTGCCTCAACCTGGTTTCTTAGTGACTCCCATGTGTCTTCATCTGACACTGGCTACTCTTCCTGGTGAGCGCTGTTGATATCTGTTTCCTCAGGCACCCACCCTGAAAACCGTAGAGTCAGCTGTCTTCATCTTCTCACCCCTGATGTTTCCCGTCAGAACTGTTGTGTAGCTCTGTTGAGACCACTTCTTTAATGTGCATTCATCCAATTCTTGCTAACGTTCCCTGGGATCATTGAAATAATTTAATGTTTACTTTTGCCTTCTCCTTCACTTAAACCATTTGCTTCATTTGGTTTTCCTTCTTCCAAGCCATTCTGCGCACTGCCAGTCTACTAATGTTCTTAAGGCAAATCCCTAGTCATGTCAATACCTTTTACAGAATGCTTTAATGACTTCCATGGCCCAGAGAAGAGTCCTAAGACCACTGTTCAAGGATTTCCAAGTCACTGTTTGTACATTTGAAGTAAACTTTTTTATACTGGACTACTTGCTGTTACTCAAATATGAGCATTCCATTTCTTTGCTGGGAGTTACTTCCCAAACTTACCTGTAAAATCTCTTCCTATTCTAGTCAAAAGTTACTCTCATCTAAACTTCTCTGGTGTTAATGCAGCAGTTCTCTCTCTCCTGTGGCCCTCTCTGTCTGGGACTGCGAGTGTCTGTGTAGAGAGATGGGTCTTTCCCTTACTGAATGTGAGCACCTCACAGGTAAGGCCCAGATCAAGGCTTCATATTGTAGGAATCACTCAGTGCATAAACAAAAGTATGAGAGGAGGGTTAGGATCAGTTTGTGGGCCTCAGGCAACACAAAACCATTACGCTTTTTCAATCATGGGAGAGAGAGGACAGAACACACTTTAATTAAGATTAACCTGCCAGAGGCATATAGGAGAGACTACAGAGGGAGAGAGTGGAAGCATGAAGACTAAGTTGGCTGGTATTCCAGTAGTTTAGACAGGCTAAAAGTCTGGACTTTTGGGTATTTGTGAAATGAGGAAGAAAGGGAATAGACTGAAGGATATTATAATGGAAGGATCTAGGTGGTTTTAAGGTGATTCTGTATGGGATGTCTGGGAGAGAAGGAAGTTAAGAGGTTCACACACAGAGGGAAAATAATGGTGTCATCACCTGAGGTGAGAAAAGCAAGAGAAAGGCCAATCAGAGAGGAGTTGTGGTAACTTCAATTCCAGATACTGAGTTTGACATGATAGCTGGGTGTCTGGACAGAATTACCCAGCAGTTACAGAAAGAGAATCAGCGCTCTGCAGACAATCCAGGGGTGGGGATTTGAATCAATTCCCTCAATTAATATATTAACAAAACTTGGTGGAAAGAATGGTTAACTACTTCCTGAAGGTTGCCCATTATTAATAGTGGAGAAGTAACTCCAGAAACTTCCTTTTAATTCTCATAATAATGTATTATGAGTTCCCTGCATCTTACCAAAACCTTGTGAGAAACACTCTCATTATTAAAAGTGTATGTTTGAGGCCCCTCTAAAGAAGAAAATCACAAATTAGCCCAATGGGCCGAATGTTGCTCTCCAGGAGCTTACAATTTAAAAGAGAACATGCTGGTTCCATCACATAGAGCTGTACAAATAGTAAACAGCAGGAACAAATAGAAGCATTTTTATGACTTTCAAATAAAAAACAGGTGGTTGCTTTTTTTCCCAAATTATTTATACCATGGAAGTCCATAGGCATCATTTCTGACCCAGAGTTTGTCTAATCCTTCCATTATTTCTACTTCTAATTTTTTAAAAAGATTTTATTTATTTGACAGAGAGAGAGCACAAGCAGGGGGAGGGCAGGCAGAGGGAGAGGGAGAAGCAGGCTCCCTGCCGAGCAAGGAGCCCGATGGAGGGCTCCATCCCAGGACCCTGGGATCACGACCTGAGCCGAAGGTAGATGCGTAACTGACTGAGCCACCCAGATGCCTCTCTACTTCTAATTTTTACTCTCCATCTTGTAGTCAATATGCATGTTATACAGCAGAGAAATAAGACCAGTAAGGCTGAAGGGCAGAAGAGTTTCAGTGTGTTACACATAGGAGTATCATGTAATTTTCAAATGAAAGCATTTGTAATGAAACTTTTTGAAAGAAAGGCCTTACCCCCAGGTAGTGGTAAATTTGCTAGATATTTAGTTCCTGGGTCTCATCAGACAAACAAAAAGGCACAACCCTGAAATTCAAGACCTGAAAACCTCCTTCCATGTAAGAATGTCCTTCTTCTTACCAATTTTAAGGGCTTGTTACTCTAATTGCTATAGTATGAAATCAGATGTGTGCATGCACATGCGCACATGCATTGGGAGAAGGGCTCAGAAAAACAAAATCATAGTCTTTTTACCTGTGAAATGATAGTGGCTCTTCCTTTTTTCCCCCTTTGGCCAAGTAATCTTTATCTTGGAGATAATTAAGACAAAATGCATCTGACAAAATCAGTATAGAACCCCTATTTCTTGGCAGCTCTTGTGGACACAGCTGAAGCTTTCAGAGGTCTTTAAAAACCATGGCAACAAATGCCTTTGAAGGATAAGCAAAGGTTCCAAATGTTTTTAATCGCTGGTGTTTTTTATGCTACCACTTCAAGCATTCTTCTCTATTTTTTGTTCATTTGATTGAAATTAAATTTCCAATTTCCCTACTAAGTGGTTCTGTCCTGGTGATGGCATTGACTGTTTCCATTAAAGTGGTAGAGTTTGTGCCCATATACAGTGTTAAGCATATCAACAATTCCATTAGAAAGCCCTATTCACACAAAATTTTGCCCCAAATTATAGATAGCCTTTAATTGGCACATTTTTCAAAGGGCATCAACTAGCCCTCATAATTATGTGCTGACATTGTTCTTACAAAACCTACCAGTGGTGGCCCATGGCCCAATTCTGCCCAAATTTCTCTTTCCTTCATAGAAAGCTGCTGTCAATACCTTTAAAACGCTGTATTTTTTAAAGAGAATGGCCTGTTTTTCTGATACTCATTCAGAGAAAGGTATGCTTTGAGAAGTCGGCTGCTCATTTCTTTTTTTTTAAATAAAGATTTTATTTTATTTATTTATTTGAGAGAGAGAGAATGAGAGACAGAGAGCACGAGAGGGAAGAGGGTCAGAGGGAGAAGCAGCTCCCTCTTTAATGTGCATTCATCCTGGGAGCCCGATGTGGGACTCGATCCTGGGACTCCAGGATCATGACCTGAGCCGAAGGCAGTCGCTTAACCAACTGAGCCACCCAGGCGCCCTCATTTCTGAACTATATAATATACTTTACTGTTTCAGGTCTATATATACAGGTTATACTGTAGCCAGCTTGCCCGGCTTTTTGATTGAGAAAGAACATTCAAGAAAAATCTACTTCATAGATATATCATCTACTTTGTAAAATTTTTCTTGCTATTATGTTAATTCTCTGCTCACGTGCAAGTTATAGAGCAGATTTGATATTTTTAAAAATATTTTACTTATTTATTTGAGAGAGAGCGAGAGCAAGAGAGAGAGAGCAAAAGTGGGGTGAAGGGCAGAGGGAGAAGCAGACTCTGCTGAGCAGGGAGCCTGATGCGGGTCTTGATCCTGGGACTCCGGGATCATGACCTGAGCCAAAGGCAGATGCCCAACCAACTGAGCCACCCAGGCGCCCCAGATTTGGTATTTTTAAAGGAAAGAAATACTTGACTTGAGAGAGAATATAGTGGGGAGAGTATTCCTATTATTTTCCCCATTTTCATCTTCCTTTAGCTGCAATGGAAAGAGATTTTATTTTTTCAGCTGCTAAGGCATAAGGGAAAAAAAGAAGAAAACAACTTAGTTATTATTAATTATTAACTATAATATCTCCCTGCAATAGGTCCTGTTCTATTTTCTTTGAGAGAGAGTGTATGGTTTTAAAATTTTATCCAAATGAACGTCATTTTTATCTGATTTGTTTCGCAGTTTCAGAATCATGTATCATGTATTAGAAAGTACGGAGCGAATGGGTGGCTAGCTTACA
This sequence comes from Neomonachus schauinslandi, assembly GCF_002201575.2. Taxonomy (NCBI): domain Eukaryota; kingdom Metazoa; phylum Chordata; class Mammalia; order Carnivora; family Phocidae; genus Neomonachus; species Neomonachus schauinslandi. Next base: position 15,099,077 of record NC_058410.1, on the reverse strand, counting down.
TTTATAAATATGAAATTTTTATGATTAAAATCTAAGCACAATGACTTAAAATAATGGCGGCACCCCTTTAGTATATTTCATTAAGTGACGCATACAATATTTTCCTTATACAGCAGAGAAGAGAAATTACACTTCTTAAGATAATCAGATTTCATGATCATTTTGTTCCTTTGACACTTTAGAGTTACTCATAAGGGAATTCATTTTTTTTTTTATTCTTATGTTAATCCCCATACATTACATCATTAGTTTTAGATGAAGTGTTCCATGATTCATTGTTTGTGCATAACACCCAGTGCTCCATGCAGAACGCGCCCTCCTCAATACCCACCACCAGGCTAACCCATCCTCCCACCCCCCTCCCCTCTAGAACCCTGTTTGTTTTTCAGAGTCCATCGTCTCTCATGGTTCGCCTACCCCTCCGATTTCCCCCGCTTCGGGAATTCATTTGAACATTGTATTAAGAGTGCATTTACCAATACTGTTAACCAGGGCCATGGTGGTACCTCATAGTCACCATAGAGATGGTTTTCTTCTTTATTTTGTTTTGTTTTGTTTTGTTTTTGATTGCTAGCCTACCGATTACTCCAAGGATGCCCGTCCCACTCCACAAGCGCTTGCATACCAGCCCTGTCTTTTCCTCTACCTCATGCACAATCCCTTGCACTGACTGGCTCCTGTGCTTGTTAAGTTAATTTGCTCCATGTCTTCACCAAACCCTTGTGGGATTTGTGTTTTCCTCACCTGTGTTATCGGGTACATACCATTTTTTTCCCCTTCTCACCACCCAAGCTGGCTTCTAAGGAGTGTGGTCTCTCTTTTATGAGACTCAATCCTTGGTTTTCCTTCCCGTCCTCTTCCTAGCACATGTGTATACATCCACAGACCTCCCTGCTCGAGTTCCTCACAAATGCAAAAATATATAACCTGGAGACCCTGAAATCCACTGAAGAATTCAACTTGTGCACAGAGGGTAAGGTTGTAATATGTATTACACCACAGAAGAGTTTAACTCAGCAATTGCAGGAGAAGTTGCAAAACAGTATACAGGGACAGAAGGGTCTTTCAGATGATAACGTTAATGAGTTGAGAGGAGGGAGCAGGCACAGTGCTCTGGAGTAAACTTGAAGACATTGTGGAGGAGATGGTGCTTCAACTGGTACCCATCCCGAGGACCAGGCAGAGAATTCTACTTCATTTTAAGTGCCCCGTGATTTGTTGTTGTGATTACATCCTCCCTTCTGCATGTTCAATGCTGTGGAGTGTTCTATAGTATTTTAGAAGAGTGTGGGTTTTTAAAAACGACCTATTTAAAAAATATCCCATGTGGCTCTCTGTATCGCTATTATTAGCAGTAAGTCTATTATGTACCCAGAGGTTGATAATACTTTATTCGTTTCCACAATGTGAGTAATGGTTTATTTCAGCTTATTTTTGAAGTTTGACGAGTGATGTTAATAAAAATCCAAAGATGTTCCTCTGTAGTAATACAGAATGCAGCTATTCTGGGGGTAAATATATGTGATAGTTGATGTGGAAGAAAAACAGTTGGTCCCAAGCTAAGATAAATTTAGGGAGGCTCAGCTTAGACTTCATAATTTTTATGTTTGCAACTATCTTGATATTTTTCCTGGTGTTAGCTTTATGAGATACTTTATGAAGGGATGTTTTTAAAAATGGCCAGGGACTTTTGCTTTCAAGAATTGATAAACTTTCCCATAATGTGAACCATTAGTAGGTGATAAACTTAGATACATCCTTTAATTTTTAAAAGCGTGGCAGTAAACCTGATCTTGGAGAAGGAAGAAAATGGTTCGGTTAGTTTTCATCAATTATATACAAGATATTTGAAGGGGTTCATTTCCCCTCCCTCTATTCTCTCTATAATACTTGATCTTAAGGTTGGCACTTATTGATGCAGCGTGAGATGCATGAGAAGACAGAAGTATATGAATGTAGATCCCAGAAATGGGCTTTTTCCATTCTGCTGCCTATTCTGGCAGTGTTCCTTCCTGAATTTTTGTAAATCCAAGGGAAGGGCAGGAGAAGCAAAGTGTGTGCTGGCTTGGCTTCGGGGCTCGGGGACCCTTCTCCTTTTTCCTGCTTTTGTTCTCACATCTGTTTACTGAACCAATGAAGCACATCCGAGTCACAATCCCTGACTTTGGATCCATTTTCCCCAGAAATACAAATACTGCTAAGAGCCTTGTGGACCATTCATTGCTCATAAAATGCCTCTTAGTTTTTCTGAATATAAGATAGGAGGAAGAGCTTGAGTCAAAGGTTTCTTGTAAACACTTTCGTGTGTGTGTGTGTGTGTGTGTATTCACATACACATGCACATACACATAGGTACATACATAATTGTGCATATTCATATACATACTATATAGAGGGAAAGGAATATGTATAAACTTGGGACATATGTACTCTAAAATATTAACAGTATCTCTGAGTGATAGAATTATGGCTAAATTGTATTTTTTTGCTTATGTACATTTTAATCTTCCTACAATAAGCATTTTTTACTTGTAATATAAAAACATTATTTTAAAAAGCCATGTTGCAATTGATTAACCGATTTCACGCTAGTATTTTCCTTACTCTTTCCTAAGTAGAGAAAGATTATTATGGGTCTAGCAAGTCTTCGTACTTTATTTTCGAAATGTCTTTATTCTTTGTTTGCAAGATGCCAAGTTTGCACTGAAGTGCAGCTTTCATTTCATTATTCATGAACCCAAGTGAAATTACATCAGGTGGACATTAGGTAGCTGAAGCCCCCAAAATACTATTTCTTTTGAGTTGTTGAGAAGCTATAACAAAGTAAGAGAAAGAAAGGCCTTGGGTTTAATGATACCACCAGGAATCTAGGTCATTAGAGCGCCTGGCCTGATCAGCAACGTCATGCAGCCAAACAGTGATTACTCTCACCATACATCCCAGGGAGCAGCAACCAGCATGGGAGGGGCTGGGTGTTACCAGTTTGTTGATTGCAGTTGCATGGTAATAGAGCTGAAACCTTGCAGAAACTGGAATTGCAATCCTGATGCCCAGACCTAGGGGCTCTTAACTTCCTTTTCATATTTCTCAAGTCCGACTACCTTCAACAGTCTTCTTTATAATCCCCAAGGATGCCTTGAGAGTCTTAAAATTTAGTCATTCAAGAGGAGGAGGATTAGTAAGAATTTTTTCCCTTTTGATTTGAATGTGGCCTGTAGTCATTGAAGTTCTGGGTTGGGATGTGGCTTTCATCACTTGCTGTTTTAGCCTTTTGCCTAAGGCACTAGACTAAGTATGCATGAGACCGGCATTTCCATGACATTTCAAGAATCAGGAACACTTTAAAAGGGGATACAATTTGAGGGCCTGCACATGACAGTGGTTATACTGTTCCTTAGCGTCCCCTAATTGAGTAAGTACATTCTGACAACAAGCTTTCATGAAAAGAGTGGTGCCTTCCAGTGCATTTGCATCTTACATTTGCCATAAAGCCCACACTCATTTGAATGGACTGCATACATTACATCAAGCACTGGAGACAGTGCTTGATCCTCACCTTGCTTGTCTGCCCTGTGCCATCAACTCCCTGTTGCCAGTGGCATCGGAGGCAACTGGTGAAATGAACTCTAGCAATTCATTCTGCTCCCACTTCTTCATTTAGAAATAGAATTTTTGTATTTATTTTATTCTGAAAACAGTTGGATAAAAGGTAGGAAAGTCATTTTGAAGTAACTGGAGAAATTGAAAGCAAAGCGTTATCTTTTACTATAATGGACTCATCACTGCAGTGATTCCCTTTTGCTTGTTCAAAAGTACATCTATACCTTTAAGAAGCTCTTGGGATAGAAAAATTCCCAATGACAAGGTGCTGACGCTGTCTTCTGGGATAAACTGTCTGAAGTCGCAGGGAGTTGTGAGCTCTGCATTGGCTCCTGGCAGCCCAGGTTCAGGGTCAGTAGTCTAAGTGTAGAGCATTTTCTCAGGGCTCACGTGCCCCTAGGATAAGCTGTTTCTTCTTTCCTCGGGGCAGAGACAGAATATTTGGTTGCATTAACTCTTAGAAATATCACGAGTGTCTTAGTGATTTCCTTTTGTTTTTTTGTGATTTTCTTTTTAGAGATATTTAATTTTCTCACTTGACTCTCATAATGCTGGAGCTTCTTTATCCACATGAATTTTAGTTTTCGAGGCCATTCTTTTAAAGCTCTTCATTTTCACCTCCTTGAGAAGGGATCTCTTAAAATCCTGCTACTGCTACTCGATCCACCCCTTTGCTCTTGTAGAGTTTGCTTGCACGTGGTGAAAACTGTCAGAGCCTAGGAACCATGGACACAGACAAGGTCAAGAAAGTTGGGTGGGACTGAGGAGGGGCAGAGGATCATGGGATGTGCAATCTGGCAGCTGACGTGGGCCCTGCCCTTACCACGTGGAAAGGCAGCTTTGCCTGAGGAGAGGCAGCAGCTGATTGGGAGGTAGAGACCAAACAGTGAATCACAATGGCTGGATTTTGAGGGAGAGGAAGGGGATGATTCTGAGATTGTTGAGTCAGGATGTGCGATTTTTTTTTTTTTTGGATGCATTTGGACGACTGAGCAACAAGACTGGAAGTTGAATTTGAGATGTGTCCTTCCCCATTACACTGCTTCTTGATCCATTCTTGTTTGTTTTTAGTATTTTATTTGTGAATTAATGTATTACTTTCAGTTGCTGAATTATTCCCCCTAAGGAGTTTAGCTTTGTATTTTAAGTAGAAACAAGATCACTCACACCTGATCTGGTGTGGTCTCATTTAGGACTGCCCTTTTGCTTAAAACTATAACTGGATTAGGGATTGCTGTGACTTGTAGTTCACAGTATGAGGTCATTTAAGTACTTAATAGTATATTTAAAGTGAAAGGAGTAGAAATTAAAGACTGAATCATTTACCAAGAAATAACAGGTCAGGTTGATTTATTTTTGCAAGACTTGGTAGAGATTTGTTCCCTTCTTCAAAATCGGCTTTGTTTCAATTACCAATTAAGTGGAGTGAACTATTATAAAAAGGCATATGAGTCAGGCTACAGTAGCATTCTTCCAAGAAAATCTTTACAGGAACAGTCATTATGGGGCTATCTGCTTCGTACCTGCTGATATGGCAGGAGATCCAGAAGGGGTCAGAAAAACAAAGCTTCATGTTCATTAACCTTTTACTTTTTCCTTCTTTCACCCATTTTTTTTTTTTCAACTTTCATGACTTATGATATACAAAATAGCATGACTGTTCTTTACCCTCAATGTATTTTTCGCATTTTTAATCCAGGTCATAGTTTGTCACAATTTATTAAGGATAGCTAATAAAAATGATTATCACATGAGACTTTGCTGTATAAGTTGCCATAAAAATATTTAGTTACCATTATTATGGCTTATCAGCTATATCATCTTAGCAAAACTCTTTCAGGTATTAAGTAGATCTTCTGGTTTCAAGTGACCAAAATCGAATTCAAACTAGCTTTGGGGTGGGGGCAAAGAGTAAGTTTTGGTGGAGGGCTACTTGAGTGTCTTGGTTAACTGCAGCAGTGGTGGGGGTACAGCTAGACTTGGGACCGTGGGCCCAGGGATTCAGAGCCCATCAGAACCCCAGCCATGCCTCTGCTCCTCTCTCTGTGCCAGCTTCATGCTCTCTGTAAACTTGCATTTCCCCTAAGAAGGGAAGGGAACCAGCTGCCAAGCCTCACATCCTATGACATTCTTCCTTTTAGAAGATATTAGCAGAAGGGCTCTGATGGGCTCACCTTTGGTCAGGGACACATTGCTAAGCCAACTGGCTGTTGTGGGACAGAGTCACATTTCACAGGTGATCCTGGAGCTTACCCTGAGTAGGGGGCTGTTCCGGAGAAAAGGATAGCGTTGTGAGCCAGACACCCCTAGGTGTCTATCAAGTTGTCTCTGAACTTCTATTTCCTCAGTTATAAATGGCACAGTGATTTCTATGTTACTGGACTGATAGAGTGGTTAGAGATTATGCTTAACCTGTAAAGAGTCATCATCATTTTTACCTCCCACTGGTTCTATCAAGTTTCCTTTAATGTATCTTTCTACTCTGAAGCTAAATAGAGCAAATACCTTAACATTTCATTATTTTACTTCTAAATCATCTTTATCATACTTCTTAAACATAAATTTCTTTCTCATAGCCAGCACCTGAAAATTAGTTAACATTTCCACCAAAAAACCAAAGGAAGGGAGTCAGGGATTTGAAAATTTCTCTGTGGATGTCTACCTCTTACTTCTGCTTCTTTATCTTATTTAGAATGTTGGAGCCCGCCTGGGTGGCTCAGTTGGTTGGGCGTCCAACTCTTGATTTTGGCTCATGTTGTGATCTTAGGGTCATGGGATCGAGCCCTGCATCGGGCTCTGCACTCAGTGGGGAGTCTGCTTCTCTCCCTCTCCCCCTGCCTCTACTTGTGCGAGCCTTCTCTCTCTCTCTCAAATAAATAGATAAATCTTTGGGAAAAAAAAAAAAGAATGTCAAGCTGGGGCGCCTGGGTGGCTCAGTCAGTTGAATGACTCTTGATTTCTGCTCAGGGTCTTGATCTCAGGGTCGTGAGTTAAAGCCCCGTGTTGGGGCTACTTAAAAAAAAAAAAAAAAGAATGTCAAGCTTTGGAGAGCACGGACAGTGTATCCTTGGGACTCTCAAAATATCAAGTACAGGTATCCTTCGTCTTCTGAATGTTCATGTTAGGCCACTTCACTTTTATGAAAGACCTACATTAGTAATAGCTTTTACTGTAAAAGCAAAATCCTCTTCAGATTTTTTTTCAGTTAGCAAAAGCAGGTACTAATGTAGGTCTTCCATAAAAGCCATGTGGCCTTAATGCAAACTTTTGGAAAGCAGGGGACACTCTTTGCTTTATACCATTTTGTCTTATAAAGGGTTTTGTAGGAATGTTCTACTTTTGGGTGGGGAGGGGGCAGAAACTTATATCTAGCTTCTTGCATATAGCAGAGTCAAAATTGCTTGAATGAATGAATGTTTTTCCTGCTACATCACTTCTTTTTTTAAAAAATTTTATCTAGTCTTCCCTTATTTAAAATATCCTTTAAAAAAGAACAAATATAGTGCTTAACTTGCATTGTATAGAATTAAGAGGCAAATACTTTTTAAATGAAAACTTGTTGGATCTATAGATTATTGGGATAGACTTTATGTTATGGTTGGGTGAGTTTAAATAGTCCGTTTTAAATCTTGCCATGTCTTTGATAGTGACACCAAGGAATATAATCTCTTTCTATGAAAGCATTCCCAAAGAGTGGGCTCGGCTTCCAAATTAGCCTAGAATTTTTTAGTAAATTAGAAAAAAAAACTTCATAATAACCTTTATAATTGCCACTTCAAGATGGGAATTTGGAGTGACACCAAATTATTAATCAGTAGAAAAGAGTAGATTTCAAAAAGGTAATTATACCAAATTTAACACCTCTTGAAATATATTCTGTTAAATAAACATAGTCCCTCTTCCCTGTTCTTATTTGTAAGTAATGACAGTAATTCAGGTACCTTGAATCAGAAATCAGAGTACGATTGGCTTAATAGTTTGGGGCTTACTTCTGGCTATAGATGACTTTTGTCCTTTATCTTCTTGGACAGAAGAGACAGCCACGTTCTCTTTAAAGCCCAGAAGAGAATTATTAGTGTAGTTTAGCTCTTCTCGAAGAGGCATGTTATGACTTCCCCACATTCCTGGACAGTTAGACTGTAATTCTTGGTTGTTTGAAAAGGTGTTAGAATGTATTTTAAGAACCTCGAATAAATGGCTATTTTTCTTACAGTTTTGCTTGCTTTTTCAAGCTACTAGAATAGCCTCCAGCTCTGATAGTTAGCTGTATGCTGACTGGAGTGAATTCTTTTGATATGACGAAGTGTTTTGGATGATATACATTTCACTGCATAAATGTAGCCTCGCAAGTTATATGATGTGAAGAGAGTTAAGGGTAAAAAGGGATTATTTAACTACTAAGAAAATGATAGGTTATTATAGACTGATTTGAGGGTATTGTCGTTCAGGTGCTGTCCCTACAAATTAGAGCTCTTCCAATCTAGGGTTTTAATATCTAATAATGATGGCTAAAGTTTAACGCCCTGCACCAGGCTCCTTGTTTTGGGTTTTATATGCATCATCTCATTTAATCTTCCATGAAATTCTAGGAAGTTAGCTCTATAATTGTTCCCATTTTGTAGGTGAGGAAGCTGAGGCATTTAAGAAATAAAACCAGTATCAACCCAACTAGTTGGAGTACAGAATCCATTGTGTTCTCTTAACTGTTGTGTTCTATTGCCTCCCTCAAGGGAGGAATCCTTCTAAAAGGGACACTGGGAGTGAGGGCTGCCACTGTAGCTGGCTCCTTGTCCCACTAGGTTTAAAGGCAAGAAGAGAGGGGCACAGAATTGGCTGGAATTAGTCCAGCTTGCCAAGGGGAACTGGGCTGTTACCATGCATGGGGCAGAACCTGGGGCCCCCCCGTGTGCCTCCTTATATCCTGCCTGGCAAAGGATAAAGGTTACTGATGACTTCACCCTCTATATGGAGAGGAAACCTCGGTCCCTTAAGGGATAGAGGTTTGGGTCAGGCCCAGCAGGTGCAGGAGGAGAGTCACAGGTACTCAGGATGGCTTTGGAATAGGAGCAGAAACAGACTGGAGCCTCTGCCTGTGGTTTGGGTGTCTGCTACTCGTTCTTTGCTGGAGTATCTGCAGGTCGAAAAACACAGCTCACGCTTAGCCCTTTTCCTATTCTTTATAAAAGAAATGTGGTAGTTTTCCCTTGCTTAACAAGGTTCTGGTGGTTAAGTTTATTACTTAGTCCAGGGGTTGTAAAGTAGAGAGAAATGACTGCTGGGTGGGTGGTAGCAGAACCAGAAAAAGAATGAAGATTGTTAATGCCAGGCTGGTTTTGGTTAGAAACTTTTTAAAATGCCTTTTTAAAATTATTATTTTGATTATTATTAAAAAAAACTATGAATACACATGTTATATGTTAAACAGTATAAGATGGTACATGATGTAAAGTTAACACCTTCCTCTGGTCCCATACCAAAATTCATGCTTCCTTTCTTGATAGGTAAACACTATTAATAGTTTCATCCAAAAATTGCCTATATATACACACACACACACACTTATAGACATAGGTATATTTTGGTTATGTAAGTGGCATTATACTCTACACATTATTCTGTGAATAACTTTTCTCACTGAATAATATATATTGGAGATTTTTCCATATTGGTACATATAGGTCTCATTTTTTTTAAATGGCTGTATTTTAGTCCATAGTAATACATTCTGTTGGCACAAAGTTTTATGGTTGACCAAGTGTTTACATATATTATCTCTCTGGGCCTCATAGCAGCCACTAAGGGAGACCCAGAGGGATTGCCTGGTCAATTGGGATCCTGTGAAGCCTAGGACTCAAACATGAGTCCAGTGCCCTGAGCACTGTGGGATGTTCCCCAACTATGCCCATATTCCTTCCATTTAGTGCAGCAAGTACAAATGGAGATTGGCTCTTCAGCAGTAAAGAAAAAAAAAAATCACCAATCTAGAACCCCAAGAAGCCAGATGAAAAGGAAGTATGTTCCTCCGGGAGGTGAGAAAAGAGAGTGATCAATTTAGAACCAGAATGGGCTCTTCTTCCCTTCCCTTTCATAGACGAGAGCATGGGGCCAAGAATCTAACTGTTTAGCTTGTTCAAGGCACTCAGACCGTTTTCCTTCTGGAGGCTAATTCTCAAGGTTGGTGGTGGGGGTGGGGTGGAGAGGAGACTGTTGACTTTTCCAGGCTCTCTTGTTTTCATTAGCTGGAATGGGGTGTGAACAAGCATATAGACTGAGAAGTCCGAACACCCTTGAGAAATGAGAAAACTCCTTTCCGAGCATTGTGGAGTGGCTCTTCTGAGAGTCTCCTCATAGGGCAGTCTGGCCACATAGACCTGAGCTGTCTGGATGCCCAGGAAGTGTGGATTTAATACAGTCCCACACATTTGTTTACTGAACATCTAAAATTCATCTGGATCTTTGCTACGCTGCAGGGCTAGGTGTCAGTGAAACTGTCCCCAACCATGAGGACTAGAAAATGCGTGAGAATATCTATGTTACTTTGAGTTAAATTTACCATGCAAATAAGGACAAATAAATACAAAACAGTTGTCCTTATGCACAGGTTTAGTTTTATCAAACAGCTCTCATGTAAAGGTTCATTGGCAATACAATGGATGAACCCATTTATTTCTACTTGTTGGGAGAAATTGTTTTTCAAGCTGAGAATGTAGACTGGTAGTTATTTCTAAGTCTGACAGACTGTCTTTTGGCTTATTTCCTCACTTTTGAAATGGACTTAAAGATAAAAAGAGAATAACAACTCCTGTTCAAATATGCTAGAGGAGTCTTTTGGCCATTGAAACAGAAGCTCCTTCCTCTTCTTCCATGACTTTTATCAGGATGCCTGGGAGGAACTTCACTAGGGACTTCATTTTGGAGGGCTCCTGATGAAGGATGAAACCCCTTATTTAACATTTAGGTGGCCAGAAGCTTAAAGGACATTCATTATTCCAGACCACGTCATATCTGGGTAAACACCTTCTTTCCCTTCTCTCTGAAAGCACTGCAGTGATCATGCAGGAGTGGGAGGGTGGGACAGTGTGCTTCTCAGTGGCACGTGGAATCCAGGACGTAAGCACAATGCAGCTCAGGGTCTCTGAGTTTTGGCCTCTTGCTCTGGTTCCCCCTCCCCCATTTCCCTCTTACTTGTTTCCTCAGCTTTGGACAAGAGCACTTTGAAATAGTTTCTACTGCTTTTGGACATCAGTGTTTGGACTTTAAATGACTCTAAGTTGGGAGAAAGCTTGGGGAACTCTCTGGAAACAGTTGAACAGACCAAAGGAGAGCGGTCCGGAGGTGAGCTGAATGCTGCCTGGCGTTGAACTAATCACACTGCTCTCTTTTGTGTGATGCTTATCTGTTGTCCCAGAAGAAGCAATTTCAGAAAGTCCTTTTCTGGGCTGTAGAACAGCTCTTGCTTATTTGTTGAGCCTTAAGAGGCATTACGGAAAGTAGTTCATTGTCTCTGGTGTATTACAAGGAGATAGTGGTCACTGATTTCATTATGTTTTCCTTTATTGCAGCTGTTGGTTTGATCCTGGGCCAGGTGCTTAAAACAATTGTGGTTTCGCAGATGATAAGCAAGGCTGGACAAGGAGAGGGATCATGTCGTTACCCTGGCCAAAATTTTTAACAGACTGGGGTCTGAAAAGGGCAAATCGAGGATTTCCTCTTCATTTTCATTTGGAAAAAGAAAATATCCATGACAATTATCCTTCCTAGAATTCCTTTAAGTATTTTTTCCTTTAAAAATATCCTTAGATACAAATAATATTTTTATTTCCCGTAAAATATACTAGAATTGACTAGCTGCAAAAATATAATTTGGGCTGCATTATTAAGGCATGTCGTTTTTATTTGCACGCCATTACATACAGATGTGGTTGTGAAATAGTTCAAATCATGGCACATTGAATGTCCTCACTGGATTTTTAGGAATGTGTTCACTGAGACAGCCAAATTCTATTTCATTTTGTTTGGCTCATTGCACCATCTGTAAATCAGAGAATATTCACTTTAATATCTGAGTCAAAATTTATTTCCAAACATAATACTGCAGTTGTTCTTTTACAGAAAGTAAATTTCTTATTTATTTCCCTAATACCTTGCCTTCTACTCTCTCTTTCTCTATTTTATGTTGGAATGTGCTGAGAGGTCTTCCAGGGAGATTTTGATAAAATGTGCCATCATAATCTACTGATGAATATATTTCATGTGGTTGATCACTCATATCTTTAACTTTGGGAGTCTTAGGAATCACAGGTTCTGGAAATAATTTCATTGCTGCTTCTGAAATGCCCTCCTGATGTTATAATATTGTAATTACATTAGGGAGAAACGTTTTGATGATAGTTTAAAGTATAACAGTATTTAGACATCTGGCTAGGTGTAGGTAGCGAGTTCTTTTCCACGCTGTGGGGAGCACCTGGCCAATACTGCTGGCCAGCCCTTGGGCCCAAGGGCATTTTCTTAGAGGGAAATCTGAATAGGCCAACTTAAAATTCACATCTTTGATTTCCTTTTCTTGTCCTACCTCATGGAGATGCTTCTTATACATCCAACTTCATTTAAAAAAGTTGCGGAAAAATATACATAACATAAAATTTCCCATTTTAATCATTTTTTTTTTAAAGATTTTATTTATTTATTTGACAGAGACAGCGAGAGCAGGAACACAAGCAGGGGGAGTGGGAGAGGGAGAAGCAGGCTTCCCGCTGAGCAGGGAGCCTGATGTGGGGCTCGATCCCAGGACCCTGGGATCATGACCTGAGCCGAAGGCAGCCGCTTAACGACTGAGCCACCCAGGCGCTGCCATTTTAATCATTTTTAATTCAGTGGTGGTAAGTACATTCACATTGTTGTGCAACTATCACCACTGTCCGTCTCCAGAACTTTTTCATCATCCCAAATGGAAACTGTGTACTCATTGCACAATAAATTCCCCATTTCTCCCTTCCTACAACTCCTGATAACTCCTATCCAGTTTTCTGTCTCTATCAATTTGACTACTCTAGATATTTCATCTAGGTGGACTCATACAGTATTTGCCCTTTTGGGTCTGGCTTATTTCACTTAGAGCGTCTTCAAGGTTCATCTATGTTTTAGCATGTATCCCAATTTTATTTCTTTTGAAGGCTGCATAAAACTCCATTTTATGTATCTCCCATATTTTTTATCTATTTATCTGCCCATGGACATTTGGGTTGTTTCCAGCTGTTGGCTATTGTGAATAATGCTGCTATGAATATGGGTGTACCAATATCTGTTTGAGTCTGTGCCTTTGGTTCTTTTGGGCACATACCCAGAAGTGGAATTTCTGGATCATATAATGTCCAACTTCATTTTGACATGCCTCCCAAGCTTCGGTACTACATTTATAATAATAGTTTGTTGGGTAGTTGCTTGTTGGTGTGCTACTGAAATCTCAAATACAACATGTTTCAGGTTTTCCCACACCTCTTCTTCCTACCTTACTCTCAAATCAGATCCTTTTTTTGAATAATGATAAGAATAATTTTTGAGACATCCTGGCACAAGCCACCAGAATTTTTGACCTCCTTCTCGTCCTGTTCCTCCTTCTCTAGCCCTAAGAATTTGGCAAAGCTAATTTAAGCTTTTTCACCTCTTCTCTCTGCCTTGTCTGCTCTACTAGTCAGAGATGATTAATGCACATTTTGGTATATTTTTTCCTTGGCATTACCTTGAACATTTTTAATCCTTCATTTTCTGATGAAAATCATATATTTTGGACTCTCATTTCTACAACAAATTCTCTTAGGACCAAATTTTGCTCTTGTGGACCTGAGTTTTGGGGTCCTGGCTATGGCAGCCATTGCTTTGTTTGGGATCATCATCTTCTCAGTCATTACTTCCTTCATAGAACTCCAACCTGCCCCCTCAAAAGGCCTGGGCTCCAGATGGGATTGGGGTGGCAGAGCTTTAGCAACTCTATTTTGTTTAGGTAACAAATATGTGGTGCGCTCCACTGTGTGCCTGAGAATGTGCTGGGCACAGGATAAATGGTGATAAATGAGATGGATATAGTCCATCTCTTGTCAAGCCTATAGTCACCTGGGGATTGGGACAAGCAATTAAAATCCAATGTAGTGGGCGCCTGGGTGGCTCAGTTGGTTAAGCGACTGCCTTCGGCTCAGGTCATGATCCTGGAGTCCCAGGATCGAGTCCCACATCGGGCTCCCTGCTCGGCAGGGAGTCTGCTTCTCCCTCTGACCCTCCCCCCTTTCATGTGCTCTCTCTTTCATTCTCTCTCTCAAATAAATAAATAAAAAAATCTTAAAAAAAAAAAATCCAATGTAGTAAGCACTATGACAGGACAAAAGCTAGGCATCATCGAAGGGGCAGAAAGGAACCCCAGAGGAATAGATATCTCGACTGACATACCTGAAAGATTAATGGGAGTCAGTTGGGCTTAAGAGTAGGGGAAGTGTGTTCCCATAAGAAAGAACGGTGTGTGCAGTCCTGGGCGTGAGAAGGAGAAGGCTATGTTAGAACAGGACATGGTTAGAACTTAGAGAGTGGAAGAGATAAGGTCAGGAAAGGAGGTAGGAGCTGATCAGGAACAGCTTGATAAGCTGTTTTAAGGCATTTAGATTTTATCCTGAGAGCTTTGAGGAGTGTCAGAATATCAAAGCAGGATAGTGGCATGGTGGTGTATGATTTTAGAAGAATCACCTGGCAACACAGTGGGGAATGGTTGGCAGGGGAAGGCTGGAGGCAGGGTGGCTTAGTGGGCTGCTGAGATAATCTGGGCTGGAGATGGTATGAGTTATGGTAGGGATGGTGGGCCCGGGGAAAAATTGATTTTGCTTTGAAAACGAATTTAAAAATAATTGATTTGATTAGTGTGTGCATGTGTGTGAGGGTTCAAGTGAGGAAGAGGGTAGAGTCTTGCAATAACGCCAGGTCTCAGGCTTTGTGGTGTGGTTATAAAAAAGAAGAGACTGATGAGGAGAGATGGCCATCAGTTGTGTTTGGGACACGTCCATCTTGAATAGGCTATGAAAACGTGAAGTCTAAATGGACCGTGGGCAGGTAGGTATATGGGTGTGAAGTTCGGCAAAAGAGATTTGCTCTGAGATGACCTCCAGAATAGGCTGAGGGAAAAGTGTGGCACAAGGAAAGATACCCAGTGTTAAGTTTCTCTCAGGATACTGCTTGTTTTATTTTTTTTTTCAGCTTTATTGAAGCATAACTGACAAAATTATAAGATATTTAAAGTGTTCCTTGTGATGATTTGCTATACCTACATTTTGTGAAAGGGTTCCCTCCACTGATTTAACACATCCATTACCTCATGTGTTTACTTTTTTGTGGGGAGAACATTTAAGTTCTACTTTCTGAGCAGATTTCAGTGATACCAGTGTGATCAACTATAGTCACCATGTTATACATCAGGTCCTTAGACCTTATTAGTCTCAAGACTCCACAGAAGTGACCCCATGCGTATGTGTCTGGCTTTATTTCACTTAACCTAATGCCCTCCAGATTTATCCATGTTGTCACAAATGATAGGATTTCTTTCTTTTTTAAGGCTGAATAATATTCCACAATATATTTATATAAATATATAAATACCACCTTTTCTTTCTTCATTTATCTGTCAATGGACACTTAGTTTGTTTCCATACCTTGGCGACGATGAATAACGCTGCTATGAACATGGTAGTACAGATATCTCTTTGCGTTAATGATTTTGTTTTCTTCGGGTAAATACCCAGGAGTGGAAACACTGGATCATAGGGTAGCTCTATTTTTAATTTCTTGAGGAGCCGCCATACTGTTTTCCACAGCGGCCGCACCAGTTTGTATTCTCGCCAAACAGTGCGCGAGGGCTTCCTTTTCTCTGAGTCCTCACCTGCTTGTTTCCCATTTGGTCTGTTTTATATTTCTTTTGAATCTCTGACTATGGGTCATTGCTTATTTTTGTAACTAGCAAGTGTCGTCTTTCTACGGGTTGGTAACAAGGCAAAAACAGCTGCTACTGACAGAGGGTAAAATAGGAAGAAAAGGAAAAACAAAAAGTCGAGAGAAGGAATCCCAGAGACCTGGGGAGAAAAGCTGTATGTGTGCCCATCTGCTGGCCCAGGAGCTGTGTGGCTTGGCCTACAGGTTCCTGCTCCTCATGCTTTCTGCTTAGGTTTCATCCATTTCCTCTTCTCTCCACTCCCAGTTATTCAGACCCATTAGTCCAAAGGCGTTATTTTTATTTTTTGGTGGGCAACAAAATAGTGATTCTTTCTCCAAGATGTCACCTGAGCCTCATATCTTGGCTTTGGCCTTTCACACTTCATCTGGGGGGCTGGTCTTGTCACATGTACGTGGAGTTCTTCAGTGTCTCCAGTGAAAACACTGTTTCATTCATACAGTCAGTGTAAGTTTTTTTTTTTTTTTAATTAGCTCTCCTCCAATAGGATAGGATTTTTTTTTTTTTTAAAGATTTTATTTATTTATTTGAGAGAGAGAGAATGAGAGACAGAGAGCATGAGAGGGAGGAGGGTCAGAGGGAGAAGCAGACTCCCTCCTGAGCAGGGAGCCTGATGCGGGACTCGATCCTGGGACTCCAGGATCATGACCTGAGCCGAAGGCAGTCGCTTAACCAACTGAGCCACCAGGCGCCCCCAATAGGATAGGATTTTTGCAAGCATTGTTTTCACAAGAACAAATAATAAAGTTTCGAGTGAAGGTACTTCTTAAAGAAACTAACTTTTTAATTGCTTCAATTGCTTTCATTACACACCTTTACTGGGGTGCCTGAGTGGCTCAGTTGGTTAAGTATCTGACTCTTGATCTCAGCTCAGGTCTTGATCTCAGGGTCCTGAGTTCAAGCCCTGCCCAGTGTGGAGCCTACTTGAAAAAAGAAAAAACAACACACCTTTACAAAATTATTATACTCAAAGAATAAAAACCTATCTTGCTGTTTTCCTTCTTTGATGTCAGTTGAAGACTTATAAATAGTTGTTAATGGTGTTTAGTTAAGGTACTAAACTTATAGTTCATATATCAGATATGTACCTGTTCATTTTTTCTTGTTGCCAGTTTACCAATTCTAAATTTTAATGTAGTTAGAGCAGGAGAAAATCCACTTTTTCACCTAAGGCTTGTATTACAAACATGATTCCGCTGTGCATCTATTTTCTTTCTTGTTAAGGGATGAATTCAATTGCACAAATCCAGTGTATTTTATCTGTTAAACATGTTAGTTCAGGAATTTCACTTGGTTCTATAAAGATACACATCTATAATGATGGCCAATGCAAACATAAAACATTTCACCAGTTGGCCTCTGATGCAATTCAGTTCTCCCATCTTCTGGCTTGCAAAATAACTGGTTTTTGAGAGGAAAGGAAATCAAAGTTAATTTTTGGTTCGGATGATTATTGACTGTTTTCTTCTGAGACTTAATATAGACTCATTTTTTTAGAGTTAAAATAAATCAGCATGTACAGCATAAGCATCATAGGGGACAAAACACTGAAAGTTTCTTTGAGGTGTCACAAGACAGCAACTTTTGCTTAAAGTTAATGTCTGCCCAGGTAAATTTTGTTTCTGGTTCTATGATTTCCTCATCTTGTCCCTGTTAATAAGGGCAGTTCTAAACATGAAAATTGTGCCTGGATATTTGAGGCAGTGTGTGGTCCCTTACTAAAGTGGTCAGTTTACAGTTTTGCTAGCTAGTTTGCTGGTTCCTATGATGTGAAAAAAGAATGCACGTGTTAATTTCATCGGAAGCCTGTTTATATAGTACTTTTATAATGTATATCTGAAGATGGAGAAACTAGTTTTATGAGACCAACATTTCTTGTTAAGGCCCAACTCCACCCTATTCTAATTGAGACTGACCCTTAAGTTGAATAAAGAACAAAGAGTTCTGTAGTGAAAACACTTCAGTACATGTTGCATCTTGCCCTTGGTGAATGGAAAATAGAGATACAGGTGATCTGAATTAGAAGGTGCAAAATTTTCTCTTTTTTTTTTTTTTTTTTTTTTTGAGTACGGGAAACATTTTAAAATAGTCCACATCATCTCCATGGTCTAAATTCAGGTATAAGAATTTAGACTTATATAAATGGACTTCTTCATAAAAACATGCCAATGTTTATTAATTTGTGGAGTTTAATATACTCCACATTAGAAACCAGACTTCTTTTGAGGGCTAAAGAAATGGAGGTGACCTCTAAATTTTAGAGCAGAAACTTCTTGTGGGCAATTGGCTGTATGTACTCAGAACTCAGAGAAGAGGGTTGGGCTGGGAGTACAAATCTGCAAGTCATCTGAGTATATGACTGTGGAAGACGGAGCCATGGAATAAATTCTCTTGTGGGAAAATTTGGAGTCATAAGAAGGGCCTGACACTGAGCCCTGTGCCGTGGACGGAGGGAATCTGCAAGTAACACTGGGAAGCCACAGCCTGAGGGGGAAGGAACACAGGGGGGAGTTCTGCATTATGGAAGCCAAGGGAAAAGCATGTTTCAAGAGGAAGGGAGGAATTGTCAGATGCTCTGATAGGTCAAGTATGATGTGGACTGAAAATGTCTGTTGAATTCAGCAATAGGAGTCATTTGATAGAAGGATTTAAGCAGCTTTTGTGGGGCAGCTAAGGTAGAAAACAGGCATGGGTTGAGCTATGCAGGAGAGGTGAGGAAAAAGCAGACCTCAAGTGTGTAGACCTTTCTGAGGAGTTGAGCTGAGAAGAAGAGGTGGGAGGTAAGATGAAAGTTTGAGAGTGATGTGAGGTCCCGGGAGTTGCACATGATGAACGTGAATGAGAAAGACCATTTGAGCAAGAGAGATGCAGTAAACGAGAGGTAAAAGAAAGAGGATCAATAATAAAGTAACAGTAGCAACAACAAATATTTATTGAGTGCTCACCATATCCCGGGCACTGTGATAAGCCCTTGACAGGGCTTTACATTTACTTCTTAGAATAGTGCCACATAACAGGCGCCCTTATTTTCTCCAGGTTAGAGAGGGGTGAGACCTAGAGATGTTAACTACCCCACTCAGCATTCTCCAGCTAGTAAGTGAATAAGGACTGATCTTTGCTGCCACCCCAGCTCACAGCCCCCCACTTGAATTTAGGTGTTCCAGGCTGCATTTGAATACCTACCTAAAGATTTTCTAAATTCTATTTTAAGAAACTTTGAAACTCTCTGAAAGTTCTAACAGTGTTACTCCGACAAGGATTTTTAGCTAGTGGTGTGGGTCAAAGAAAAAAAAAAAAAAGCCTTATTTGCTGAGAAAATGTGTGAATGTATATAAAGCCTTTTGCCCCCAAATATAAGCTGTGTGAACTGAAGGTGATTTGCCCAAAGAACTCCTGAAGCAGTTGGCAGAGGCAAAAATCAAGTCTAGGAGAGATTTCCCTCCGCCCCCCCCCCCCCC